>NW_027361788.1:46255000-46517500 GCF_039654945.1 Dendrobates tinctorius
CAAGTTCCAAAGAAATTCCTGCTGTCCTGAATCCTCAGGTGTTAGAGCGAACTATCTGTCAACATTGGAATGAAATGAAACACTATGGCAGGAGCTCCAGGCAGACCCCACTGCTGACACAGGTACATAAAAAAGCTAGACTGCCATTTGCCAAAATGTGTGTAAGCCAAAATCCTTCTCGTGGACAGATGAGACCAATATAGAGCATTTTGGTAAAGCATATCATTCTACTGTTTAGTGAAAACGGAATGAGGCCTACAAAGAAAAGAACACAGTACCTACAGTCAAATATGGTGGAGGTTCAAAGACGTTTTGAGGTTGTTTTGCTAACTCTGGCACTGGGTGCCTTGACTGTGTGCAAGGCATGATGAAATCTGATGATTACCAAAGGATTTGGGTCGCAATGTAGTGCCCAGTGTCAGAAAGCTTGTACAATAAGAACACCAAGTGCACAACTGTATAAATAAATATAGGGGTGCAATATCAGTAGTGAAACATAGTAGCACTGAAGAAAAGGCACCACTGTAATTAATGCACACCACAAGGATATTTTGGTATAAACATATAATAATATTGGCACAAACAGTATAAATTAAAACATAATTAAAACCAAAAGACCATATCTACTCAGAATAGTAGCCACAGGGCCCAATACACACAAGATGTATAGCATATACTCAATGAAGTCAATCCTAAACCTATTGGCTCATGAGGCATATAGTATACCCTAAAAAAGGGGATAAATGGAAGCATGAGTTAACCCACATGATCGAGAGGGACACCCCTCATGATGGGAACCCCCCCCCCCACAAAAAGAAAACATACCAGTACAACAGCTGGAAATTCTAGAGGGATAACAGAAGTAAATTCCCCATAAGAGCCTGAGAGAGATGGATGGTTTAGTTTACCAGATATGCAGCATATATGAAAGGGCCGACCCCCCCGAATACGGGCTCTGAGTAGAAAGAGACCGTGGCCCCACGCGTATCGCCCTGGCAAGCAGGGCTTCATCAGTGTCAGAAAGCTGGGTATCTGTCCTAGGTCATGGGTCTTCCAGCAGGACAAACGCCCCAAACATACTTCAAGAAGCACCCATAAATGGATGGAAACTAAGTGCTAGAGAGTTCTGAAGTGGTCAGAAGTGAGTCCAGATCTAAATCCCATTGAGCACCCATAGAGAGATCTTAAAATTGCTGTTGGGAAAAGGCACCTTCACATATGAGAGACCTGGAGCAGTTTGCAAAAGAAGAGGGGTGCAAAACTCCAGATGAGAGGTGTAAAAGACTTGTTGATGGTTTTAGGAAGCGACAGTTTATTTATTCCAAAGGGTGTGCAACCACATATTAAGTTGAGGGTGCCAACAATTTTGTCCAGACCATTTTTTGGGTTTTGTGTGAAATTATGTTCAATTTGCGTTTTTTTCTCACTTTTTTTTGTGTTGTTCCAATACACACAAAGGAAATAAACATGTGTATAACAAAACTCGTAATTGCAATAATTTTATGGGAGAAATACTTCATTTTCATACATGACTGTACATAGCAGATGTGACTGGACATTTGCTGTGTGACTCAGTTCCAGTATATAGCACCGTTGGTTGGCTCAGGACCATCTGGACTAAGCACCCTTGAAACTGTTGTTCAGGCACCTAGCTTTTAGGCAGCTTTCTTGCTCTATATGTGGTCTGATGCCTTATGTGCATGTCCGGGAGCCTGCAAAGACAAGGGGTCGTGAAGGAACCAGCCCGAAGAGCAGTCACCAGGACTTACTGGAGAACCGCTACCCACAGGATAGATGATAAATATGCAATTGCTCAGGGGTTTGCCTCAGGGGTACCAAAGTCCTCTGTGACTGGAGCGGTACTGAGCATGTGCAACCATTGCTTCTATGGACAGTGAATGGAGCTGCGGTCTCACATGCTCAGTCTGTTCTCAGGATTAATGGGGTCTAAGCAGCTGGACCCCCAGTAATCATACACTCATTGCGCTACCCTGTATATGTCGCTTACAGGATAAGTGAGTGCTAGGATCAGTCCAAGACATGAACCTGTCGGCAGCTTGCACATGAAGTTCCTGAGATGGGCTTATCGCCCTGGGCCAGGCCTGACTTTCCCATTGTTTCCGGTACAATATGAGCAGAGTGGGTGGCTGCCTTCTGCTCGTGTTGTATGAGGGCCAAGAGAACTGAGGCAGTATGGAGTGTGGGTGGAATTGTTCTCTATTTCTTAAAGGGACGGTACACCTGCAATCTGCCTTATCTTCATTTCTTTAGATGGATACAATCTTGCTTTCTGTTATCAGCCTGGTCAGATGAGGGGGTGCTATTGCAAAACTAAAGTAGCAACCTCTTCTGATGGAGATTAATCGTGCTGGACTGCAGAACTTGTTGCTTGCTTGCCCCCCCATCGCTTTTCCAAGTGGAGAAGAGACACAGACACATGGCTCTTGTGCTGTTATGACCTCAGGATTTTGGTTGCCCATTTGACCTTGTAATGATCACAGATCTATGTAGACCCAGCACTTACTGGCCTAACTGTTCATTAAAGGGACCGCTAGGGGGTCCGCCCTCTGTTCCCTTTACCGGTTCTGAGAATGAAGGGGCCGCAGTTCAGAATTATCACCGAGTCCTCTTACCCCGACCAACCAGCTGTGCAGTGATCTGCAGCCCGCCCCATACAAGTGAATGGCCTGATATAGCTCAGGTAATAAGGGGTTAATGACGAGATAAATATCAACTCGTTATTTTCCCTAGAGAGTTCTGACATAAGAAGGAGAGGAGAGAAATACTGATGTCACGTCATGAGGTCATTTCATCACAGAGATGAGCAGTGATCAGATGATGAGCTGACTGTACTCTGATGCACGGGTACTGATGCTGAGGGCCAGGTCAGTGCTAACCCACAAGGGCCCCAATATGGGGTCCAGCTACAGACTTTGCACTGCAACAAGGGGTCGTTAAGTTTTGCCATCAACTTCCAACTACTCAGCCCTGACTCAGTCATGACAAGACATGGCAGGCGGCCAGGTGGGAGACATCAGTCAGGGGGCCGTGAACAACAAGGTTGTTAAGTTTATAGTCTATATATATATATATATATATATATATATATATATATATATACACATATATATATATGTATGTATATATATTGTGTGTATTCAGATCCTGTCTTACTGACCATGGCAACTAGATGGCGGTGCATTAGGGAGCGCAGACTGATGCAATATACAGGACGGCTTCCAGTATAGACACGTGATGAGTCTCTGATCACACACTGCACGAGTGACTACAGGTCCAAGTGTAATGTCAGAGTCTCTGATCGGGGCGCTGTTGCATTGGAGTCTATGGAACGTTTGCTGCATAAGCGATGATGGAAAGTGGTACTGCAGCCTGTCCAATCTATAGGTTATTACAAAGTGTGACTGCACTGTACCCACCGACTGTCTATGGCAGAGCAATGGGAAGAGTCTTACCAGATTGTGTTCTGTATTTCAGGAGAACATCCATTTCTGGCAACTGGAAAACCAATACGGGGTCGGCCATGCTGGAGCAGATCGCCGTGTCGGACAGGTACTGCATACATGTGTACGTGTTTGATGTCAAGAGCTGGGTCACAGCAGTCAGACCCCCGTAATGGAACATCGCTTATAAATGTATCACCTATATTCACTTTTAGAAGAATCTGACTAGTACGGCCGCTCCTCCCCAGCACTGAACATTGAGTAATGTCTGACAGTGCAGTTGATATCGAGACACTGCCTGACAACCACATTCCTTTTATTAGAGTTTTCAGGCAACTAATCCCTTTATGTGTCAGGTCTTCAGCTCAAGGCAGAACTGGCACAGAAAGGGCACATGGCATATTGACGATTAAAACCCCTGCGGTCTGGCTCTGCAGAATGTCCGCTACTCCAGAAAATGAATCTAGAAAGGATTAAAGGTTGACACGCGGCCAATCGTTTCTCTGCAGGTACAGGCTCTGGGTGGATTCCTGCTCGGAAATATTTGGGGGTCTGGAAATCTGTGCTGTGGAAGCCCTGCACGGGAAAGACGGCAAGGACCACATCATAGAGGTGAGGGTTCTGCCACAGAGCAGGAGAAAGCGAACGCCCTCTCCGCCACACATGGGACACGATGCAGCACCACCTGGAGGCTAGAATGTCACTTAAGTGTCCTCCTTTTTCCACCAGGTTGTCGGCTCCTCTATGCCTTTGATTGGGGACCAGCAGGAAGAGGACCGGCACCTGATAGCCGATCTGGTCGTCAGTAAGATGGCGCAGTCTCTCCAGTGCAGCTCCTCCCCAAGCCGCTCCCTGCATGTGCAGCAGCCCCAGGTAAGATGGCTGTACGCATGACAATACAGATACTGTTGATTTCCCTTGGAAACAGTCAGCAATTAAAGGGATTTTATGGGGTTTCTCACCTTTGAACTGGGATGATGAGCAATAACGATGATTTTGTGCCTGCAAAAATTTCACAGGACATGTGCACAATCTGTGGTATCACATGTTTCAATGCAGAACTGATTGGTAGCAGAGAACCCCTCATTGGTGCTTTGCTTTTAATTGCAGGTCCAACCTGTTCACTCCCGGTCTGGCACCCCTGTCCAGCAGCAGCAGAGACCTTCTCCACAAGGTAGATCCCCTCCATATGTTTAAGTAGATGAAGGCGTATTACAGTAAATATTAATTGCAGCAGAGGTAATGACGTTAGGTACAATTAATGGTCCCCAATATCTCTCGACTCTTACAGGGGGTCCTCCTGCAGCACAGGCTCCTCAGCGACAGGGACCTCCTTCTCAGCAGAGGCCTCCACCACAAGGACAACAGCTTCAAGGTTTAGGTCCTCAGCCATCGTCACATCCACCCAATCTCCCCAGCCCCGGGGCACAGCAGCGGCAAATGATCCCGCCGCAACATCCACAGCCACAAGGGTCGCCCCAGCAGATGAGGCCCCAACAACAGCCATCACCCCGCCAATCTCAGTCACCTCAAAGGCAGCCAAGCCCACAGTCTCCCCAACGGCAGCAGCAAGCTCCCCCTATGCCAGCCGGCCCAAAGCCAATGGGTGTCCAGCCCCCTCAGGCTCGGCAACCTGGACCTCCAAGGCAGCCAGTTCCTGCAGGACCCCAGCAGAAGCCTCCACCTCCCGTCCATCAACAACAACATGGCATCCGTCAACCGGGACAGCAGCCTCCACCACAACAACGGCAATCAGCTCCAGGTGGACCGCAGCAACAGCCACCCCAGCAGCCACCCCAACCACAACAGCCGCCACAACAGCGACCCATGACCCAGCAGCCCAGGCCTAACCCTCAAGGACCTGGGCAGGGTTCACGTCCTGGCGGTCCCCAAAAGCCTCAGTTGGCTCAGAAGCCGGGCCAAGAGCTGCCCCCACCCCAGCCGCAGCTGAAGTAAGAGCCTCCGAGGTTCTGGGTGGGCCACACAGGTTTCAGCTTCCTATACTACCTATTGCATCCCTTTTTTGCATGCCGCTTAGGTAAGGTAGGCACAGCTTTGGCAGAGACTGGAGTCACCCTGGCTTTTTGTTTTTGGGTTTGGTGGGTTGGTCAGCCCCCTGGCAGTGCCCAGTGTAGAAGGTGGTGGCTAGCTTAGTGTGAGCGACTAATATTGCATGACGTTAACTGATCATTATTTTTCTTTCCTCCTTCTCCTACCTCCATTATATATAACATCCCTCCTCCGTCTCTTGTGTCCTCCCCTGATGCCATTATGAACATTCCCTTTAAAAACAAACTTCTGCTCCACCTACCTACTCCCCACCCCAACCCCTTTCCACCGCCATCTCCCCCCATCATCGGCCATCGCCTCACATCGTCCTCCAGTAAGTCCCAGTCCCTCACCAACTCCTTCACCCTTGCAGACTCACCAGCTCCACGCTCCAGTCTTAGTCACGACGAGGTGAAAGCCGAAACCATCCGCAACCTGAGGAAATCCTTCGCCAGTCTCTTCTCAGACTGAGGGGATCCATTTCTCTCCCCCCACCCGTCACATCTCTCCCCATCGCGGCTCTGTGTGTTCTCCCGCTCCCTTCACCTGTGTGCACGGCTTTGCTCCTTGGAAAAAATACAAATTTAAAAAAAACTAAAAATGTGCTGACGAAGAGGTAGATATGGAGAGGAGTCGGAAAACGGGAGGAAGAGGCGACACCCCAACACCTAGAAATACCGGAATAGCAGAACCGAGTGCTCCGGCAATGGTAGAACCCATAGGGACTTGATAGAACATGCATGATACGAGCGTGCACGCGCCTGTGTCCTGGCGGGGCCGTAGGTGTGCTCGTCCTCCATGTACATATATGTGTATACATACGCACACCCATGGGGGTCCCGCTCCCTCTCGGAGCCCGTGTATATGTTGTATGTTCGTCTTTTCTTCCAGCCCCTCTCAGTATCTATCCCTCCCGGATCCGTCACTTCTTTTGAATCGTGGTGTGTTGCGGTGTTTTTTCTCCTCCCCATCCTGAATCTTCTGTTGCCCCTGTCCTCCTCCCTCCATGGTAGCCTTCCTGATTTGGTCTCCCCGTCACCCTCCGGTAACACTGTTGTGATGTGTGTGCTCTGCAGCTTCTTGCCGTGTGGTTACTATCGTGATATGATTGTTGTAATTATTCAGAGTAATCTCTTATATCATGACTATATCCCCCCTTCCCCCCAGAACTTATTCTATACGGCCCCTCGCAGAGCGGCCGCCAATGACGTGTGTGTAACGTGTGTCAGCGTTTGTGTGCAGATGTGCAAAAAAACCCAGAAAAGGGGCAAGAAAATGTGATGTGTCCAAATTAAACTATTCTCTGAGAGCAAAACAAATGTGTGTCTGGTGTCGGATGTGTGGGGGAGCGGCGTCCATCAGCCGAGACCACCGTCACAGCAATGAGCCTGAAATACTCTGTGCTGCTCCGGTTTCTGTCTTCAGATAATCTCCTCCTCTAAAACACTCTGTTCTGCAAGAGGACCCAGCTCCTACAACTATCGGTCAATCTCCATTCTCCCCCAAAATCGCAGCCCTGTCCTCATTGCTATCATCACGAGTGGACAAGTGACCGCCCCTACCTGGTATCAGCACGCTAATGCACTGAAATACTCTGTGCTGCTGGGGAGGCCACTGCTTCCACCATTAACGTATGGCCTCATTCTTGTCTCCATCATGACGTTCTCTTGGTCATATGCAGCTGTTTCTTCGCAGACAAAAGATCATCACGAGTGGACGGGTCACTGAAATACTCTGTGCTGCTGACTGTTTCCAGTAACAAGCAGCGTCATACCCCTGGCCTTTATACGATGATATACGCCTTTTCATGTGCCACCCTACCCGCACTCAGAATTAAGACATTAGATCACTGCCTGCCTCAAGGTCAGCACGCTCCTCCTGAAATACTCTGTGCTGCAGAGACACAGCTCATCAATGCGTGACCTCCCATTCCTCTCCTCACATCTGGATACTTACCTGCTCCTCACTAACAAACGCTGAGAATACTAACCTCAGGATGAGCACACTCCTCTCCTGAAATACCCTGTGCTGCTGTTTACCCCATCAGTGTGTGGCCCACCAATTATCATTCCACCTCACATCACGACGCTGCCCGTCACATGTAGCCCTGTCATCACTAACATTATGATCAGAACACTTCTTTCCTGTAATACTCTGTGCTGCTCAGGGACCGCTCTCCTTGTGCTGTAGGGGATGTACATGCTGATCAGTTCAGGCTCATTCCCAGGCAGTGATCTGCTGTAGGCTGCCAACTGTCCCCTCTGGTGGTGAAACTCCTCATTACACTGGCATCCAGACTGTAGATCCTCATCAGATTCCTCCAGACTTCCTCAGCAGTAAAAGGGTTAAAGGTAAGCATCAGTCTCCTAATATTATGTTACAAGATGGGTTCAACATTGCCCTACAAGAAATACATGTCATACTATATGGAGAAAAGTAACGAGCTCACTGATACCAGCGCGGTCCTGTAAAAAGTAGCAAGTCCGATCATGACATTTCTTCCTCCTAAATCTTCCCCCATCACCTGTGAATGATATTATTGAGAAGTGGAAGGAACCACAACAACTCAGCCATGAAGTGGAGACCCCATAATAATACAGAGCGGGGGGGGGGGGCCGAGTGCTGAGGAGCAGAGGGCAAAAAAGTCACCACCACTCTACTGCCTCCATAACCGCAAAGTAAAGACCTCTGGTATCAACATCAGCACAATCACTGCGCCCCCACCAGGAGCTTCATGGCCGAGCAGCTGCATGCAGCCGTACATCGCCAAGCGTTGGATGGAGTCATGTAAAGCCGCCACCACTGGACTCTGGAGGAGACAGATCACACTTCTCTATCTGGCATCTGATGGAGGAGTCTGGGTTTGGTGAATTCCAAGAGAGCGTTACCCCCTGACTGCATTGTGCCCCCTGTACAGATGGTGGAGGAGGATAATGCTATGGGATTGTTATCAGGGGGCGGCCTCAGCCCCTTAGTTCTAGGGAAGGGAAATCTTAATTCTTCAGCACAAGACATTGTGGATAATTGTAGCCTCTAGCTTTGTGGGAACAGTTTGGGGAAGACCCTTTTTAGCCATACAGACATGGTTGATGGAGTTTGGTGGAAGAACATGAGCAGACGCACAGAGCCCGGACCTCAGCCCCATCCCATAATGGAGATTGTGAGCCCAGCCTCCCCGCAACATCAGGGTCTGACCCCACAAATGCTCTTCTGAATGAAGGGGAAAATATTCCCTCAGACTAGCGGCAACTGTTATACCTGCAGAGAGGCCGGCTCCATTTTAATGTCTATTGAAAAAGGGAGGTTAGAAAAGGCCATGGAGGGGGCACATACTTTTCTTCATATAGTGGATATCAGACCCCACCCCTTGTGCAGTTTCCCTAAACTGGCACAAGAGTCATCTGGTGTTTTTGTTTTCCTGAGGAAGGAGTTCTGTGAAACTTCGAAACGCGTCGAATAAAGACCACTGTAATAATAATTGTTCATAGTGATTCGAAGCGCGGATTGTCTGACTTTTTTCCTATCCTGCATCTTCTCCATCGGTCCCTCGTGGATCTGTGGTTTCTGCAGCAGCGAATCCTCCATGCTTATTACAAGCTCCATCTGGTGAGTGTATTATTTTCAAATTGATATACCTACACTGGATAATGCACTATTGCGCTATTTCTCTTCAATAGTATCCCTAGTATCTTGGACAATCAGTCACGTGATCATTATACTCCACCCACAATGGTATAGGAAATGCAGGTGGGTACCATTTTTAGGACTGAGACATAATGCTTATCAGGTCATCTGTATAAACTGGGGGGCAGCACGGAGCCTAATATTAGACCCTATATCCCCTGTTGCCACCTTACAATTTCACTTACGTGCCACGCTCCAATTTATATAAAAGTAGTTATGCAGATTCCATGTGGGCAGTGCTACTTATGGTGGAGACATGTCATGTGGGCGGTGTTAATGGTGGAGACATGTCATGTGGGCAGTGCTACTTATGGTGGTGACATGTCAGGTGGGTGGTGCTACTTATGGTGGAGACAAGTCATGTGGGCAGTCTTACTCATGGTGAAACTTAGCTTTTAATGGTACAAAGTTAAAAAAAAGAAAACAAAATATGCCACCTAAAAAAAAAGAGAGATCAGGACTCTCTCCCGGGTATGTAACATTCTAAAAGGACAGGATTTTGTTCCCACCCTGACATGGGCTGTCCATAACTGGTCCTATATTGGAGGCCCCCCTTATTGCATGTCTCGACGTGTTTCTTCCACGTAATTCCTCAGGGCACTAAACGCTTGTATCAAGGAGTAAGGTTATCTAAACTGCTAGGTGCAGTGTAATCACAGGTCCACGGGTCCCTCCACTCTGTCCCTGCAGAGAATGAGTCAGTCAAAAGGCCAAATATATAGAGGGTGGATCATTAGAATATAATTAGTAAGTCAAGGAACTTACCCTCGTTTGTCCAGCCCATGATGAGCTATACCCTCCCCAAGAAACCGCCCCTCTTCCATGTGTGGTTGGCAAGTGGCTCTGGGTTCAGGAATCCTCCGTTTCCGGTGGTTGAAGCGCACGTCAGAGCCATCTCCAGTCTCGTGAAACGCACAACACCCACCCATAGTTGATGTTATGTGGAAAGCAAAGGCGCATCACATCCGGAGTTTGGAATGCAAGTGCCAGGTTATGAATGGAGTAGGCATCCCCAGCATCTCCCCTCAGAAGGTCCACCCCATTGTTTTCCTAGGACATCCTTTCTAGACACAAGCCACACATCACACAAAATATCAAATTCAATTTTAGACACTCTCTACACACTATAAAAATAATGTCTATATATCGAGTCCATATATAAAATCTGATGACCTCCTCCATGCCATTTCTGAACACCTAGGTCTCTTCCCACCATCTGAGGAAGAGATTTGCGTATGTTGATGCACACGGATTGCCCAAGTTCCTTGAGTTACTAATTATATTCTAATGATCCATTCGTCAAGATCTTATCTCACAAATTTAATATCACAGGCTGGGAAGGTCACGCTGAACCACACGCTGTTATCTTTGTGTCGAACAGCTCTCAGCTGCCCCTCATCGTTTGGATAATTACACGTTTGACCGACAAATAATTGAAGAGGCAGCATGATGTTTGCACTAACAGGTGAATTATCGGGAAACTAACAGTGAGCATATGGTATATACACCTCCGGATTCCAATGCATGGAATATATGTATATACCCCCCCGTACGGTCACCGCTAACTCCACGCTAACTCCAGACTACTCACCGCCACCACCAGTCATTTACACAGGCCAATTGGAAGCCTGACAGGTATCGGATGGCTTTGGGGTGTAGCTTACAGAACAAAAGGAACAGAACTATTACATTTTATATTTAATCCAAAGGGAGACACTGTTCATGAAAAATATACAAAAGATTTTACAAGGGGGTAAAAACAATACAGTATATACAGTTATATAAAAATAAGGCTGGTTTTAAAATAGCATATTTTTGCCGTTCGATTTTGCAACCCCAGTAGCTTTCTATGGGGCCGCAAAGTCAGCCCGCAAAAATTCAATAGTGGGACGTATATACGGCCGTGAAAATATATTGAGCTTGCTCGATATTTTTCACGGACACCGCCCCCATTTAAATCAATGGGGTTGCAAAAACAAACAGAAGTTTGTTTTTGCGGCGCGCCGTCACTTCCGGTTTTGTGGAATGCCATTTTTTTTCTCCAATACTATTTCCATAGTATTGGAAAACAAAATGGTGATCCGCAAACATTTTTTGCGGCCCGTTATTGCGGTACAACACAAAAAATGCAGTGATACGGCCCGCAAAAAATGCGGTAAGTGTAAAACCAGCCTAAAAGGAATTAAACAAAAACTTACTACACCGATCGCAAAGACGATTTAATTTAGCTAAAGGAGAGCACTTTGGCCATTCAGTGAACGGGATCCCTGCATACGTAATATGTATCTCTCTACATGAACCCAGATCATAATTCAGCTTGATCTTTTATTGGCCTCTGAGTCCCACCCACACACCCTCCCCGTGATGACCCCACGTGGACAGGGTTGTGGGGTGTTCTCAGCCCTTCAGGATTTTACGCGATAACTCCACACTAGACAATTACATAAGTTCAAGATTGATGCCACATCTTTTATCAGGATTTTATGTTTACTTAGAAACCAAACATGGCATAGCTGTTGGCAGTTATCTGGCCCCTATGGCTTTGGGGTCTTTTGGCGGAGTTATAGTTATAAGAAAATATATATCTTTTTTCCTGGTGCCGAAAATGTATGCTTCATTATTAACGGAATTATACAAATTCCCATATTCAGTATTTTCTTTCGGAGACATTCTGTCTGAGCTCGCTTATTGTAACATTTCCCCCTGCAGAAACCCAGTGTCACCTGAATCCAACATGCATTTCTTGTACAGGGTGGGCCATTAATATGGATACACCTAAATAAAATGGGAATGGTTGGTGATATCAGCTTCCTGTTTGTGGCACATTAGTATATGGAAGGGGGGAAAGTTTTCAAGATGGGTGGTGACCATGGCGGCCATTTTGAAGTCGGTCATTTTGGATCCAACTTTATAAATGGCCCACCCCGTAGACAAAAGGTCTTCCACTGTCCTGCTTTTGTGTACGCTGGGTAACCATGGCTATGTCTAAAGGGTGTGAGATATCCCCTTTAATCCTCTCAAAACGTAAAAAGTCTTTTCCTGTCTTTGTCCAAGCTCTCAATGCAGAATCTACATCCTCGTTCAGTCATCTGGGCATAAAGAGGACGCCATGCATTTTAATTAAGATGGTTCACGTCTCTTTGTACACTACCATTTTACATACAAGCAGCTTTAGATTGCTAGCTCCTGTTTCCTTACTGCAAATGGGAGAGGGGACGAGGAAGAGGGGTTTGGTATCAGGTCCTCTATTGCTCTTACTGGAAATTGGTGTGAGAAAAAAAGGAGGGAGGATATGAGTGACTAGAGATTTTTAGGGTCTAAGAGGTAATGTTTCTCCTTGCGGAGAGTGACATGCCAGCTCTGGCTTGTCAAGGTAAGGAGGCTTATTCGCCGTGCAATGCTCCTCTGGGAAAATAATATGCAAATTGCCTCTTCAGAAAGAAAGAGGACTTTTACTCTACAGCGCCACCTATTGGTAGTAGCGATCCTACAAGTCACAGTCAACCCTTTAACGAGTCTTGTAATATGACTTAGGATACAAGCCAAATCTGATTCTGATTTGGCTTGTATCCTAAGTCATATTACAAGACTCGTTAAAGGGTTGATTGTGACTTTAAGGATCGCTACTACCAATAGGTGGCGCTGTAGAGTAAAAGTCCTCTTTCTTTCTGAAGAGGCAATTTGCATATAGAGATTTTTAATATCTTCTATGACAAACCACCCTTTATACATTTGGCCTTTTGACTGACTCATTTTCTGCAAGAACAGACAGAGTGGAGGGACCCATGATTACACTGCACCTAGCCCTCTATAATGTAAAGTGCTGCGGAATATGTTGACGCTATAGAAATAAAATTATTATTACAAGCTTTTAGTCCCGAGGAATTACTTGGAAGAAACACATCAGGACATACAGTAAGGGAGAGTGCAGGGCCCCCCAATACAGGGGACTGTGGACTGCGCTTGTCAGGGTGGGAGCAAGATATAGCCACTGCAGGGGGTCTAAAGGGCTACACTGCATCCCTGATTATCCCCCCCAGAGCAGCGATGGCGAACCTATGGCACGCGTGCCCTCTCAGCTGGCAAAGGCATCGCCTCATCCTTGTTCCGGAGCACCGAGCTGCAGCTTCCTGCCTCACACATTGAGCAGCATGGCCACGGCTGGATGACATCATTCAGCTCCACAGCCGCTGTGCCAGTAAGAGGAAGGAAGCTGCCGGCGCGCAGAGAGGCGAGTGTGTCCGCTGTGCCAGTGAAGCTGCTGTGTGTATCAATGATGGGGAGGGGGCCAATGAAGGGGAGAGGGCCAATGATGGGAGTGATGGGGAGAGGGCCAATGATGGCGGTGATGGAGAGAGGGCCAATGATGGGAGCGATGGGGAGAGGGACAGTGATGAGGATAGGGCCAATGAAGGGAGTGATGAGGAGAAGGTCAGTGATGGGGAGAGGGCCAATAATGGCGGTGATGGAGAGAAGGCCAATGATGGGAGTGATGGGGAGAGGGCCAGTGATGGGGTGATGGGGAGGAGGAAATGATGGAGGTGGTGAAATGGGCAATTTCTACATGAAGGGGATCATGATGGGGCATATTTCTACATGAAGGGGATCATGATGGGGCATATTTCTACATGAAGGGGATCATGATGGGGCATATTTCTGCATGAAGGGGATCATGATGGGGCATATTTCTGCATGAAGGGGATCATGATGGGGCATATTTCTGCATGAAGGGGATCATGATGGGGCATATTTCTGCATGAAGGGGATCATGATGGGGCATTTGGCACTTCATCATAAATAATTGGGTTTTAGGTTGCAGTTTGGGCACTCGGTCTCAGAAAGGTTCGCCATCACTACCCTAGTGGAATACTAAAGGATGAAGTACTCCCCCAACGGCCATGAAGAGCACCATATGTGTGAGGACGCTCCTTATTTATTACCATTATGCACTCAGGGTCAGATTATGTTTTGATTTATTCCTCTTCCATGGTTTGATTGTCTTTTCTGTATCCTATTGTGTCTAATTAGTCCCAATATGACCAGTCAGCTTCGGGCCTTAGACGCCAGTAACAGATGGACTTAGTAACATAGACACGTGTTATAGTCCTAGAAATGCCATGTGGGGGGATAATTTGTTTCCTGGAAGTGGTGGGATCATTGAGACAATGTTATACAAAGGGTCACTGTTTGCCCACCCTATTCCACCGTACAACTCCCAGAATATAGGATTCTGATCTCCAGACTGTATGGATGATGGCTTCATATTTGTTCTTTTATTATGATATACAGACCATGTCCTTCTAGGGTGTTGCATACCCGGGAGAGGGTCCTGATCTCTCTTTTTTAGGTGGCATATTTTGTTGTTTTTTTAACTTTGCACTATTAAAAGCTAAATTGTGGAGGAGTGATGGAGACAACATGTGGGCGGTCCTACTCATGGTGGAGGCAAGTCACGTGGGCGGTCCTACTCATGGTGGAGGCAAGTCACGTGGGCGGTCCTACTTATGGTGGAGGCAAGTCACGTGGGCGGTCCTACTCATGGTGGAGGCAAGTCACGTGGGCGGTCCTACTCATGGTGGAGGCAAGTCACGTGGGCGGTCCTTCTCATGGTGGAGGCAAGTCACGTGAGCGGTCATACTCATGGTGGAGGCTGTCAATCACTGACTGACTCTGCCCATTGGTCTCTTCACTAAATGCGAATACAAACTCTCCCCACAACAATATGTATCAGTGAAACATTGTAGGTGGGGGTTGTCTTCAGTTCGGCAGATCACAGGGGTGCCGTTTCTTCTATTTCAGAGGGAAAGAAAAAAAATACATGTTTTTTTTTTTTACACCAAACTTATTTTATTTAAAACTATATATATATATATTACACATCCGTATATTCAATGCATTCAGATTTCCCTCACCGTACAGTTTAATTTATGGGATTCTCAAGCATGACGAGGCTCAATGTAACCCCCTCCTCACCACCCACGTCCATCCTCACAGCAGAAGACGGGCGACTTCACACGTGAAGAAGCTTGATGCCAGGAAAAAAATCATTAAATCTGAGTTTTTACAAACAATTCTCCCCAATTAAAAAAAAAACCCACATGATTTTCCGAGAGAAGGAATCAGGCACGTGAAGAAATAAATATCTTCCCCCTCTTGGACTCGCAGCTCATGACAGTGCCGGAAAAGGAAATGCAACATTGATTCAAGGGCGTGGCCTGAATAATCGGCTACGCCCCATAAACACACGGGGAAGGGGCATGGTATAGTTTGATTCGCTCATGGAAAATAATTTGCATTCATTTTATTGGTTCCCAAAGGACCAGATTTTGTCACAGTGCATTATGGGAAACCTTAAAGGAGAGCTCCTATCAAGAAATTACAATGTCTCTGAGAACGTCGGCAAGTGCTCCCCGTTACAGTTTGGTTTCTACACAGTAGCAGCTTGTGGTTCTCTCCAACATAAGATCCCACTTTCTGTGGCCATGAGCATCTTAGGAGAAGACGACAATTCACCCCATAGTTTTTAAGACGACCGGGAGACACCCCGGAGAAAATAAACAGCAAGGAAAGAAAAGTCTATCGAGGAAGAGGACTAGGAGTTAGGAGATCAGGACAGAACGGCCAAACGAAGCCCCGAATTAGAGATACTGCCACCTCGGAGTAGGAAACATGGAGAACGCTGATCACTGAGGCACGAGGCGCAAGGTGTTAATCAAGAACGGGTTGAGGTCCTCAGAGTTCACAGCTCGGTGAAGCGAGGGTTCGGATGCACTGCGCTCTATTTTTGGGAGAGCCCGCTGCAGCAGCTCAATAGAAGAAAGGATCTAAAGGAGAGAAGTGAGAATGAGCAAAATCCATGTAAATGTGACCCTCAAATTAAAGGCAATACGCAGAAGCAGCCTGCATCACTATACACATACATTACTGATCCAGAGTTACACCCTGTATTATACTCCAGAGCTGCACTCACTATTCTGCTGGTGCAGTCACTGTGTGCATACATTACTGATCCTGAGTTACATCCTGTATTATACCCCAGAGCTGCACTCACTATTCTGCTGGTGCAGTCACTGTGTACATACATTACATTACTGATCCTGAGTTACACCCTGTATTATACTCCAGTGCTGCACTCCCTATTCTGCTGGTGCAGTCACTGTGTGTATACATTTCTGATCCTGAGTTACATCCTGTATTATACCCCAGAGCTGCACTCACTATTCTGCTGGTGCAGTCACTGTGTACATACATTACTGATCCTGAGTTACATCCTGTATTATACTCCAGAGCTGCACTCCCTATTCTGCTGGTGCAGTCACTGTGTGCATACATTACTGATCCTGAGTTACATCCTGTATTATACCCCAGAGCTGCACTCACTATTCTGCTGGTGCAGTCACTGTGTACATACATTACTGATCCTGAGTTACATCCTGTATTATACTCCAGAGCTGCACTCACTATTCTGCTGGTGCAGTCACTGTGTACATACATTACTGATCCTGAGTTACATCCTGTATTATACTCCAGAGCTGCACTCCCTATTCTGCTGGTGCAGTCACTGTGTGCATACATTACTGATCCTGAGTTACATCCTGTATTATACCCCAGAGCTGCACTCACTATTCTGCTGGTGCAGTCACTGTGTACATACATTACTGATCCTGAGTTACATCCTGTATTATACTCCAGAGCTGCACTCACTATTCTGCTGGTGCAGTCACTGTGTACATACATTACTGATCCTGAGTTACATCCTGTATTATACCCCAGAGCTGCACTCCCTATTCTGCTGGTGCAGTCACTGTGTACATACATTACTGATCCTGTACTGATCCTGAGTCACATCCTGTATTATACCCTAGAGCTGCACTCACTATTCTGCTGGTGCAGTCACTGTGTACATACATTACTGATCCCGAGTTACACCCTGTATTATACTCCAGAGCTGCACTCACTATTCTGCTGGTGCAGTCACTGTGTACATACATTACATTACTTATCCTGTAGGGATCCTGAGTTACATCCTGCATTGTACTCCAGAGCTGTACTCACTATTCTGCTGGTGCAGTCACTGTGTACATACATTACTGATCCTGTACTGATCCTGAGTTACATCCTGTATTATACTCCAGAGCTGCACTCACTATTCTGCTGGTGCAGTCACTGTGTACATACATTACATTACTTATCCTGTACTGATCCTGAGTTATATCCTGTATTATACCCCAGAGCTGCACTCACTATTCTGCTGGTGCAGTCACTGTGTACATACATTACATTACTGATCCTGAGTTACATCCTGTATTATACCCCAGAGCTGCACTCACTATTCTGCTGATGCAGTCACTGTGTACATACATTACTGATCCTGAATAGAAATAGGCAAATCCGAACAGTAAAGTTCAGCGTCCGAACCTAACATCTACTGTTCGGGCACAGATACCGAACACAGACTTCACCAAGAAGTCTGTGTTACTGTTCGCGGCAAACACTGCTTCTGATCAGTGGTAAAGTCATTACTACAGTCAGACAGCTGCAGTTCCCACGCTCATATGACAACGTGAGCCCGAAGCTGTGATCGGAGGTATAAAGTTTACCTCCATTCACTGGCACAGGCTGATGGGACTATTGCTCCCATCAGCCTACGCCTGCTGCAGCTAACAACAGGGAAAGTAGTCGGCAGCTGTTGAGAGTATTCATCAGCCAGGGTATGCGCTCTAAAACCGCCGTGGGTTCCCCTGTATTATTGCTAACAAGCCGGGGGGGCTGCAATCCTCAGCTGACAGCATTAGTAAAGCTGGTTATCAAGAACAGAGGGGTCCCCAAGCTGTTTTTATAATTATTTAAATAAATAGTTTAAAAAGCGGTGTGGGGTCCCCACCATTTTTGTCAACCAGCCTTGCTAAAAGCAGACAGCTGAGGGCTGGTATTCTCAGGCTGGTAAGGGGCCACGGATATTGACCCCCCCCAGCCTAAAATTAGCAGCTCACAGCCGCCCAAAAAGGCACATCTATTACAGGCGCCAATTCTGGAGTTTTGTCCGGCTCTTCCCACTTGTCCTGTAGCAGTGGCAAATGGGTAATATTTGTGGGGTTGGTGACGTCAAGTCCTCACCTTAGTAATGGAGAGGAGTCTGTAAGAGACCCATCTATTACTAATCTTATGGTTATATTGTAAATAAACACACAGCAAGTATAAATTATCTAATATACAAAGCTCAATTTGGGTATGTATGTATGTGTGTATGTGTGTGTATGTCCGGGATTGGCATCCGCACAGTCGCAGCTACAGCCACAAAATTTGGCACAGTCACACGTCTGGACCCCGAGAGTGTCCTAGGCTATGTTGTGAGGCAAAATTTTAACCCCGCGCGTTCCAATTCACCAAACAATTTTGCCCCTATCTGCATAATGGGGAAAAAGTGTATGTACAGTTAGGTCCATATATATTTGGACAGAGACAACATTTTTCTAATTTTGGTTCTAGACACTACCAGAATGAATTTTAAACAAAACAATTCAGATGCAGTTGAAGTTGAAGTTCAGACTTTCAGCTTTCATTTGAGGGTATCCACATTAAAATTGGATGAAGAGTTTAGGAGTTTCAGCTCCTTAACATGTGCCACCCTGTTTTCAAAGGGACGAAAAGTAATTGGACCGTTGACTCCAAGGTTATTTCATGGACAGGTGTGGGCAATCCGTTATGTCATTCTCAATTAAGCAGATAAAAGGCCTGGAGTTGGATTTGAGGTGTGGTGCTTGCATTTGGAATGACAGCTGCCAGATGTGAACAAGGGGGACTTAGAGAATGAGAGCGATGGCGCCAAACAGTATATACCGTACAGTTGCTAAGGTGGGGCCCTGACATGGGATACTCACCACACACGGGGATATGAACACACACACAAAATGCGCCACACACTACCACGTGCTTCAACACATATACCACCCTCAGCACGCATTTCACCACACATACACCAACCTCGCCACATAAAAGTCAAAACACAAAAGTCGCCACTCAAAACTCGCCACGCTGTTTAAAAGATGAAAAATGAGCTGTGATTGGTTGCTATCAGCAACAGTTTTCCTTGTAGACAGTTGTGGTAACTGAGGCCTATTATTCTTATCATTTCTATGGTGTTATCGTCCTTCTGTAAAGCTGGAAATAACACAATTTATTACCGTGCCAACACAGACCACCCTCTGACACAGACTGCAGGGGGAGCCCAGTATCACACAGGATAGGATTAGATACACAGCTCAGCAGTCAGTATCATACAGGATAGGATTAGATACACAGCTCAGCAGACAGTATCACACAGGATAGGATTAGATACACAGCTCAGCAGTCAGTATCACACAGGATAGGATTAGATACACAGCTCAGCAGTCAGTATCACACAGGATAGGATTAGATACACGGCTCAGCAGTCAGTATCACACAGGATAGGATTAGATACACGGCTCAGCAGTCAGTATCACACAGGATAGGATTAGATACACAGCTCAGCAGACAGTATCACACAGGATAGGATTAGATACATGGCCCAGCAGGCAGTATCACACAGGATAGGATTAGATAAACAGCTCAGCAGTCAGTATCACACAGGAGAGGATTAGATACACAGCTCAGCAGACAGTATCACACAGGAGAGGATTAGATACATGGCCCAGCAGGCAGTATCACACAGGATAAGATTAGATAAACAGCTCAGCAGTCAGTATCACACAGGAGAGGATTAGATACACAGCTCAGCAGACAGTATCACACAGGAGAGGATTAGACACATGGCCCAGCAGGCAGTATCACACAGGATAAGATTAGATAAACAGCTCAGCAGTCAGTATCACACAGGAGAGGATTAGATACACAGCTCAGCAGACAGTATCACACAGGAGAGGATTAGACACATGGCCCAGCAGGCAGTATCACACAGGATAAGATTAGATAAACAGCTCAACAGTCAGTATCACACAGGATAGGATTAGATACACAGCTCAGCAGTCAGTATCACACAGGATAGGAATAGATACACGGCTCAGCAGTCAGTATCACACAGGAGAGGATTAGATACACGGCTCAGCAGTATCACACAGGAAAGGATTAGATACACAGCTCAGCAGTCAGTATCACACAGGATAGGATTAGATGCACGGTTTTTATGTGCAATATAATCATTATAATTTGTTATAACTGACCACAGTTGGTTACTATGCCCAGGCAACGCCGGGCTCTTCAGCTAGTTTGAAATAAAAAAGGAAAAGTGTGTTTTGTTTTTATTTAAAAATAACAAACACAGTTATGCATACCTAATGCCCATTCCATTCAATCCCTCGTCTCGTGTAATAAAACAAAAAAAAACGACGACAATATCCCTCACCTGTCCGACGTTCTTTCCCACGCCATAATCCATGTCTGGGGATAAATAGTTTTCCACCTGGGCGGTGCCAACATGTGACCATCCAGGCTGAGAACAACTGATGAATGACCTGCTGCGAGTGCAGCATCAGTGACCGGGGGTGACATCATCGAGGTTACTGCAGTCACTGAGGCTGCGTTCCCAGCCAGGCTGAACAGCGGTTACCTCCCTCCAGGGAGAGGCGAGTTCACTGGGAGAAGTTCACTGCAGTGAATTTGAACTGCGGTAAACTCACATCTCACCGGAGAGAAGTCTCCGCAGTTCTTCCCAGCTGGGAACACAGCCTCAGTGACTGCAGTAACCTCAATTATGTCAACGCCAGTCACGGAGGCTGCGTTCCCAACAGCTCAATCATCAGTGGTTCTCAGCCTGGATGGTCGCATCTTGGCACCGTCCAGGTTGAAAACTAGCATGGATTACTGCGTGGGACAGAACGTCAGACAGGTGAGGGATATTGTTGTGTTTTATATTTGCTTTATTACAATATTTAATATTGTTTGATATTTTTAAATTTCAAAAAAGGAAAAGTGTGTTTTGTTTTTATTTCAAGTAAAAGACTTTATTCTTACCGAGTCTTTATTTACAATAGAACTAAATAGGATTAGTAATGGAAAGGTGTCTCTCCATTACCAAAATCTGTGGGCTTGATTTCACCAGACAATACAAAGGTGACATCAACCCCACAAATATAAACCCCACTTTCCACCTCTACAGAGCAAGTCAGAAAGAGTCTTAATAGATGTGCCTTTTCTGGGCGGCTGCAGACTATTTTTAAGCTGGGGGGAGTGTCAATATCAATGACCCCTTACCAGCCTGAGAATACCAGCCCCCAGCTTTAGCAAGGCTGGTTGTCAAAAATGGGAGGGGCCCCATGCCTGTTTTTATTTATTTAAATAGTTAAAAAAAACTGTGTGAGGACCCCCTCTATCCTTGATAACCAGCCTTGTTGAAGCTGACAGCTGAGGGTTGCAGCCCCCAGCTGTCAGTTTTGCCTGGCTGGTTATCAAAAATACAGGAGAACCATGCTGTTTTTTTTTTTTAATATTTAATAGCGAAGCCCCTGGCTGATGAATACTCCCATCAGCCACCGCCTGCTCTCATTGTTATTAGTGGCAGCAGGCGTACGCTGATGAGGGCAGTAGTCCCATCAGCCTGACTGGAGCACCATCATTTGATAGCGTGGGAACCACGGCTGTCTGACCGGCGGTTATGATTTTACCACCGATCAGAAGCAGTGTTTGCCGCACTGTCATACACATGACAGGGTTGCAAACACTGGATATTTGGGCCCCCCATTCAAGTGAATGAGGTCCGGGTTAAGAGTTCTGTTCTGGTACCCAATTGTTATTTTAACTATTCGGCTGAACCTGAGCATTCAGGGGTTCGCCCATTTCTAATCCCGAGTTACATCTTGTATTATACTTCAGAGCTGCACTCACTATTCTGTTGGTGCAGTCACTGTGTACATCCAGTCACACTGTGCTCACCTGTGGGAAGAGCGGCCTCTCATCCCTCTTGAATTCCAAGCAATTTGCAAGAAGTCTTTTCATGGCTTTGGGGCAATTGTTCGAGACTTTACTAAGGTCAGGAGTGAGGTATCCGCGTCCAACCATGAAGATGATCTGGGGATGTGATTATACGGTGATTATGCGCTCAACTTACAACCAGGTGAGTTGTAAACATTACTGGACCGAGCAAATTTTTACAATTATGACCACTGTCACTATAATAACTCTGGAACGCTTCAACGAATCCCACTGATTCAGAGATTGTTTTTTCGTGACATATTGTACTCCACGTTAGAGGTCAAATTTCTTCCATATGACTTGCGTTTATGAAAAAACGGAAGTTCGGCAAAAAATTTGAAAATTTTGCAATTTTCAAACTTTCCATTTTTGTGCCCTTATATGACACAAAAGACTTAATAAGTAAAATTTCCCACATGTCTAACTTACATCAGCACAATTTTGGAAACAATTTTTTAGGAAGTTATAAGGGTTAAAAGTTGACCAACAATTTCTAATTTTTCCAACAAAATTTACAAAACCATTTCTTTAGGGACCACATCACATTTGAAGTGAGTTTGAGGGGCCTATATGACAGAAAATACCCAAAAGTGACACCATTCTAAAAATTGCACCCCTCAAGGTACGCAAAACCACATTCAAGAAGTTTATTAACCCTTCAGGTACATCACAGAAACTGAAGCAATGTGAAAGGAAAAAAAATGAACATTAACTTTTTTACCAAAAAAATTACTTTCGACCCAAACTTTATTTTCAGAAGGGCAACAAGAGAAAAAGGACCCCAAAATTTGTTGTGCAATTTCTCCTGAGCATGCTGAATGCTGATACCTCATATGTGGGGGAAATCCACTGTTTGTGCGCACGGCAGGGCTCAGAAGGGAAGGAGCACGATTTAACTATTTGAATGTAATGTTTGCTGGAATAATCAGCGGACGCCATGTCGCGTTTGGAGACTCCTTGATGTGCCTACACAGTGGAAACCCCACAAGTGACCCCATTTTATCTAGGGGTATAGTGAGTATTTTTAACCCACAGGTACGACACAGAATTTGATAACATTAAGTTGTCATATACAATATGTCATCATTGGTATTGAGCGTAAGTGCTTCCTACTCCAGTTTGCACTAGGTGCTCGAGTATTCACCGGATATCGCGGGTGCTCGAGTGACATGCTTGAGTCCCCCCCCCAAAAAAAAAAAATATGTAGGGATCTGTGATACTCCATGCATATCCGGGCACCTGATGCAAACGTGAGTAGTAGGCACTTGTGCTCAACACTAGCAGTCATATCGACTCGACATCACATTATATCGATCTGTTTCCACAAGACATAGTTTAGGGTTTACCCTCTTACCTTCGGGACTCCACACAGTTCATCCAGAAATGTAAAGACATAGTATGGCAAGAGGGTTTTCCTTTTATTACTCTTGATGTAGTAGGTTTATATTCCAGTACTGATAATACATTGGGACTGGCAGCTGTGGATTTTTACCTCCATGAAAACAAACTAATACCATCCCTACAGTGGGAGTTTTTATTAAGGGGTTTGGAATTTATTTTAAAATAGGGATTTTTGTGTACTCACCGTAAAATCCTTTTCTCCGAGCCATTCATTGGGGGACACAGAGACAGTGGGTGTTATGCTGCTTGCCACTAGGAGGACACTGATTAACCAGAAAAAAAGTTAACTCCTCCCCTGCAATATACACCCATAGGTCTCTTCTAATGGAGATCGCATTAGCGGCAGTTTGAGCAGCGCAATTGGCGGCATCAAAAGAAGCGTCCACTACAAAGTAAGCTGCGTGAATTATCTGCCTGGCGACAGTGGTTGCCTCCGGAGGAAGATTGGTGCCCTGGAAGGAAGTAATCAAGACATCTGCCCAAGCGGCCATTGCCTTAGTGACCCAAATTGCGGCGAAAGATGGAAAAAGCGCTGCTCCTGAAGCTTCAAAAACTGAACGGGCAAGGTAGTCAATTTGACGATCGGAGGGGTTTCTGACTGAGGAACCCTCAGAAATGGATAGGAGCGTTTTAGGAGCAAGACGTGATACAGGAGGGTCCACCGGAGGGGACTGTAACCAATCCTTAATTAGGTCTGGATCAAAAGGGTATTTAGCCTGAGTAGACTTTTGCCCTGTGAACCGCTTATGTGGACGATCCCTGTTTCTGGACAATTTCCTTTAACTACGGATGGCTAGTAAATAACCTGCGCACACACATGCTTGGTTTTCTTAAATGAGATAGGGTGTGCTGGAGCGGGAATATTTTCCTCATCCAACTTCAGAATCCTGTTGACTGATTCTATAAGAGAATCAAGCGACTCTTGATCAGTTGGGGGATTCTGAAGAGCTAATGTGTCAGATTTGAATTCAGAGTCGTGCTCGCTGTGAACCTCAGGAGAGGGAGAGCGAGAGACAGGAGTCGCTGAGGCGCGAACGGGACTAGGGGACGCGTCATGGGTCCGCTTTCTAGAGACCTGACCATCCGTTGAACGAGTACGGCCCCTGCTGGTGGACGGTTCCCGGCCGACGCCAGAGCCCTCCTCGGGAGGTAAGGACGCTTCCTGACTGGGTCAGAGACTCCACCGACCGTGACAGGAACGCAGCCCACTCAGGGGTACTAAACACAGGAGGCCCGTCAGCAGCGGCGGTGAGGGGCGTTTGAGCGCAGGCTGGGGGTCGCAGACCGTGCATAACGGATTAGTCTGTGCACTGGGTAAGGCAAGTGGTACACACGGTAAATAATGCAGTGTGCTTCTTAGCAGCCCGTTTAGCCTCCTTAGATTGAGACATAGCACTCCTGAAAGGGTTAACGGCAGAGTCTGTCTGCAGCTACAGGGAATGTGCCGGGAAGGGGTTAAGCTTTAATCTGAGGACAGATGCAGCTTACCCACGGTCCTGTGCGGTGTCCCTTGGGAGGAAAGCGGTGGCCCTGTGGTGTCACCCGGTATCCGACAGAGTGCACGCCTCACAACTTGTGTCCAGAGCAGGCTGAGGTAAAAGACATGGCCCCCAAGGTTAGAATTGCGCTTCTCGTAAGGAATGAGAGCCGCCAAGAGGAGGGAGCGGCGCTATTCAAATTGCGGCCTAGTAGGCCGGTAAAGCCAGGGACTCAATTTTTGGCCTACCCGCGGTAGGCGCTATTCAAATTGCGGCCTAGTAGGCCGGAAAAGCCGGGGACTACATTTTTGGCCTACCCGTGGTAAGCGCCGAGAGCGTGAGGGCCGCGATGGGGTGCCGGTGCACCGCCGCTGACGCTAAGTCAGCGCTTCTCCCGGGGACCAGGACTCGACCCCATAACTCTACTCCAGTGCTCAGGCAGGCCGCGCTGTCCGGGGCCATCCCTCCAGGTCTTCTCATTCTCCTGGGCTGATGTAGCAGAGCTGGAGGAGTTCTTAAAGGGGTATGCTCATTCGATCCTCCCTATGGCAGGGGGATGGAGAGCTATGGGGCTGATTCAGGGCATTTGGAAGCGCTATTCCAGTCTTCTCCATTGCACTCCATGCGCTTGCCCTCGTATCCGTGGATTACCGGGACCGTAAAGATAATCGCCATCATCGCCAGAGGAATCAGCCCCAATCGTCGCAGGAAAGTGTACGGGGAGGTATACTCCGTGTGCTTGCCTGTTGTTGGTTCGGGGGGAGAGCGGGCTGTAGAAAGGAACCGTCGCCCCCTTCACTCCGTTAATTAAAAAATAAAAATTTACAGAAAAATAAAAAATAAAATAAAAATGGTGGGGTCTGAAACCAGACTCAAGTGCCTCCTACAGACACTAATCAAGAACTGGAGAAATCTCAGCCAGCGAGAGGGTGTATACTGCAGGGGAGGAGTTAACTTTTTTCTGGTTTACTTAGTGTCCTCCTAATGGCCAGCAGCATATCACCCACTGTCTCTGTGTCCCCCAGTGAGGCGTAGGAGAAACCTAACTTTTTTTGCCTTTCAGGATTCACTCTATTTACAGAGGCTCGGGACCGTGATGGGGACGCGGGTCGCCTCGAGTTTCGTTAATCTCTTTATGGGGCGATTTGCGTCCCTATCTGCGTTATCTGGGCCTTTTTGCAAAGAAAAAAATTTGCTTTATAAACGCTACATAGATGATTTAGTGATCCTGTGGAAGGGGTCCACAGAACACGCATGGGAACTAATTAATAAACTAAAAGCAAATGAATGGTGGATTATTTTTACTGCAAATTTAGACAAAAATAGAATCACTTGTTTAAACCTTTACGTTAGCCACAAAGATGGTCACATAATGACAAAAACCTTTTTCCAAAAGTGGATAGTAATGGCTTTTTAGACTTCCGTAGGGCACACTATTGTAAATGGAAGCAAAATATCCCACGCAGTCAATTTCAAAAGAATTGCAGCAGTGAAGAGGACAATGTGGAACAATTCAAGATTGTTAAGGCCAGATTTTTGGAGAAAAAATATCCTAAAAAAAAGTAGTACAACGCGCATACAAAAAGAATCTGAGAAAAACTCAGGTTGACTGCTTATCACTGAATAATCGGGAAAAAGTCTTCTCCCTAGAAAATGGGACTAGTAACAATCTGAACGAGGTAGGGGCTGAATCTTGTGGTCCTTTGAAAAAGAACCAAACAATAAAAACAAACACCTGGCGTTTTAGTTTCGTCACCCAGTTTAATAATGGCAACCATAAAATAAGAGACATCCTTGAAAAATTTTGGTATCTTTTAAAGACCCCATTTTAAAAAATTTGTTACCGAAAAACCTTTAACTCCTTAATGACCGAAGCTTTTTTGGTTTTCGTTTTTCGCTCCCCAACTTTCCAAAGCCGTAAATTTTTCATTTTTCCGTCAATATCGCCATGTGAGGGCTTATTTTTTGCGGGACAAGGCGTACTTTTGAGCGACATTGGTTTTAGCATGTTGTTTACTTGAAAACGGGAAAAAAATTCCAAGTGCGGTGAAATTGCAAAAGAATGGAATCCCACACTTGTTTTTTGTCTGGCTTTCTTGCTAGTTTCACTAAATGCTTAAACTGACCTGCCATTAAGATTCTCCAGGTCATTACGAGTTCATAAACACCAAAAACGTACAGGTTCTTTTTCATTTAAGTGTTGAAAAACAATTCCAAAATTTCCTTAAAAAAAAAAAAAAAATTTGCGCCATTTTCCGAGACATGTAGCGTCTCCATTTTTTGTGATCTGGGGTCGGGTGAGGGCTTATTTTTTGTGTGCTGAGCTGATGTTTTTAATGATATCATTTTGGTGCAGATATGTTCTTTTGATCGCCCGTTATTGCATTTTAATGCAATGTCGTAGCAATAAAAGAAACGTAATTCTGGCATTTTGATTTTTTTTCCCCCACTATGCCGTTTAGCAATCGGGTTAATCTTTTTTTTATTGATAGATCGGGGGATTCTGAACACGGCGATACCAAGTATGTGTAGGATTGATTTTTTTTTTTAAATTGTTTTATTTTGAATGGGGCGAAAGGGGGGTGATTTAAACGTTTATATTTTTTTATATTTTAAAATTTTTTTTTTTACTTTTGGCATGTTTCAATGGCTAGAAACTGCCATAGCCTGATCAGCTCTGCTACACAGAGGCGATGCTCAAATCGCCTCTACGTAGTAGCAGAATTACTACATTGCTATGAGCGCCGACCACAGGGTGGCACTCATAGCAATCCAGCATCAACAACCATAGAGGTCTCAAGGAGACCTCTGGTTGTTATGCCGATGAACCGATTACCCCCGATCACGTGACAGGGGTCAGCGGTGAGCGCATTTCCAGACCGATGGTTGGAAGTGTACGTTAAATACCGCTGTCAAGAGTTTGACAGCAGCATTTAACTAGTTAATAGGCGCGGATGGATCGCGATTCCACCCGCACCTATTGCGGGCACATGTCAGCTGTTCAAAACAGCTGACATGTCCGGGCTTTGATGCGGGCTCACCGCCAGAGCCCACATTAAAGCGGGGGTACTGTCACTGGACGTACTATTCCGTCCAATGGCAGTAAGGGGTTAAGCAACATCTGTCTTTCGAAGTGACTGTTATTTATGTAGTCACGTGCTGCTGCGGCCTCCCGCTATGTTGGCTGCACTACACAAACAGTCAGAGAAAGAATGAATGGACACCGTCACAACACAAAAATTGGCTTCCTTCAGCATAGCTTGGACCGTCGAATGTTATTAAAGCATAATAAAAAATTTCAAATAATGGTTACACTAGTAGAAAAAAATGTTTCTTTTTTTATTTAGGTATTTTCGTTCTACATTATCATGGTTTCATTTCAGTTTTCTAAGTTTTTTTGTGATATGCCATATTGGCCCTATAATGTATGATTACCTTCTACCAGGGTTTAACATTTCAAAGGGAATCTGTCACCCCATTTTTGGCCTATAAGCTGCGGCCACAGCCATCAGGAGCTTATCTACCGCATTCTGTAATGCTGTAGATAAGCCCACCGATGTAACCTGAAAGAATAAATACTCACCCCGGCGTCCGGTCCGATGGGGTAGTTCCGTCCGGCGCCTTCCATCTTCATACGATGCCGTCCTCCTTCTTGCTTCTCCCTCAGCTCCTGCGCAGGCGTACTGTATCTGTCCTGTTGAGGGCAGAGTAAAGTACTGCAGTGCGCAGGTGCCGAACCTCTCTGACCTTTCCAGGCGCCTGCACACTGCAGTACTTTACTCTGCCCTCAACAGGACAGATACAGTACGCCTGCGCAGGAGCTGAGGGAGAAGTAAGAAGGAGGACATCATCGTATGAAGATGGGAGGCGCCGGACCGGACTGCGACACCCATCGGATCGGACCCGGACCGCCCTTGGGTGAGTATAATGTAACTCGTTTTTCTTATCTTTCAGGTTACATCGGGGGCTTATCTACAGCATTACAGAATGCATTACAGAATGCTGTAGATAAGCCCCTGATGGCGGTGCTAGCAGCTTATAGGCCGAAAATTAGGTGACAGATTCCCTTTAAAACATATGGTTCATTTTTGCATATAAATTCCTTTTTCTTTAAAGTGAATTACATCCCTTATCCTCCTGTACTAATGAATTAAACTAAGTAAGCAAATCAAGTGGAGTATTGGTGCTGGTAGCAAACACCCCTCCCTTTCCCTTTGTAAAAAAAGTTTTAAAAAGACATGGCTAGCTTTTCAGTATGATTGTATAATTTACATGATGAAGGCTTTTGCTCTTTTTAAGCCGAAACGCCTTGTTTTTACTTGGTATATGTAGAATAAATAACTTTTTCAATAAGCCAATATAGCACGATATAATTTTCGGAAGCGCCGGAGTCAGACTGGTTTTCGGCATCTTTTTACTTTCACCTGTGGACGATTGAAAATCGTCTCGTGGACCAGGAGTGGTGCAGCAGACCGAGTAACCAGGACCTTGGTTGGGATCCTCCCCCAGGGCCAATACGCTGTTCCTTCAACCTCAGTCTGGTGAGTGCATCAGCTTTGCACTTTTATTTGTGATATTTTTAATATTGCGTTTAGATCCAGTGCGGTTTTGTCCCTTTTATATTCCCTATCCTTAGGGAATTATATGAAAATGACTAGCAGTCATATCGTCATGTTTTTTTTTACACTTTTGAAACTCCCCCAATGCTGACTAACTACAACCATAATTGCAAAGAATGGAAAAAATTCCAACTTTTCCCTGTTACAATTTGTATCTAAGGGGGGGGGGAATTGAACACAGGAGGATTTGATTTACTATTTTTTATTATTTTGATCACTGTGATAGGGTCTTTGACAGTGATCAAAAAGAACCAATAGGAAAAATTCCCTATTGTTGCTGGGTACCGGCTGGCAGATCTTGGCGGGTGCACTGCGGAAACGCTCGCCATTTCTGTCCAGGATGATAATGCAGAGGGCCGGGGAATGGCGGAGGTACTAAGGGGCTCGGGGGACCATATTTCTCTCTTATCTGAGATGTTAGATCATATTAGTGGAGAGAGAAATTAATTGTAAATTAGACTTTTTTTGTGATCGCTGTTATTTGGTGAATAAAGGCGATTACGTGACAGGGGACTGTAAAAAACGGCCCTGAATATGTTTTCCAGGGTCTCAGGTACCCCTGGTAGGTGAGAACCTGGAGGTGTTATACCCTTATTCCTCAGCGCTGTTGAAAAATGGCGCTGAGGAATAAGTACCTTTAAATGTCGCCGTTAAAAGGCGTATCGGCCGTTGTTAAAGGGTTAAATCCCATCCCCAATCCAGTAGAACTCCCAGCATGCGCTTACAACCAAATGATGTCAGGCATACTGGGGAGTTGTAGTTTTGTAACAGCTAAGGAGCTGGCTGAGGAACACCGCCTATGGAGAATGGAGCCTGTGATGTACAATGTCTGTGAGGTATGGGGTTTTGTCCACAAAATATGATGTTTTCTGTTGTAACTTTCCAGAAAGATCGGCACATATGACAATCCAGGCTGCTAGCTCTGCAGCTTCACCCCTCCTCCCTTCACACACACACAGAGCAGTGCCACCCCCCTCCTCTACAGCCTGTGTTCGCACTAGTAATAGGAGACCCCCCTGCTGTTACAACCATTTGTTTCCTTCTCTCAGCTGAAAAATGCGGGAAAAGGTCTTTGTTTGAAATAAAGGTTAGTAGTAAACCTTTAAGAGCCTACCCTGCGAAAACCGTACCAAGTAGAGATATGAAAATCATATTTTTGTAACCTGAGCGGTCCCAGCTTCGATACCGCGTATCTTTCGAAGTTCTACCCTGTCCAGAACATGAGATAGGATTTGCACCCAAATGGACGGTCATATCTCATAGATGTTTGATGTTTTCTTGATAGGCTCATTACGCTGGGAAACATGATACCACTGATGAGTCCATACCAGCTTCTCCCATAAAGTTATAGCTAATCTAAGTTTTGTAGCCAAAACATAACTTGGATAAGAGAGGTGGGATCAACCCAGAATGCACCTCTCTGTGATGTCACATAGGAAAGTCTATAAGGCATTCCCTGGCAGAACCAGCTCAGAACAGCTCAAGTCGTCGTGCTAGAAAGACCCGCAGATGAGCGGAGAAGTGCAGCTCCGCCTCCACCCCCCTTAAAGCCACATGGGATGCCAACTGACCACATGTGAGTGTGACTTTCTACCCTTTTAATCCTTTTATTTTATATCTGTACTGTACCTATTTTATGTCTCAATTTTATAGCAACTTTTATCTGTAATCACTGTCCTCTTTCGGAAAATAAATGAAATAATTATTTAGATCTGTCTCCATGCTCTAAGAATCGAACTATACGCCTTTGTTAGATAATCGCTACTAATTCAAGGGGTTTGCCACGGACCCTCTTAATTTAACACTGTGAATTAAGTAACCGTGACTGGTGGCAGCGCGTTGTGCACGGCTATTGCGGCTTGCTGGCAGTCCAGAAGGGTCTTATATTGCTGAATAAGGGTCTGCGGCCACAGCATTGATAATTCCCTTACTGCAGAAGCCCAATTGCCGGTTCACAACAGGCAGCCCGTCCGGCGACCAATTATCCTAGGTGCAGTTCCCTGACTGACCTGAGGGTAAGGGGGGCGCCGGAGAGCTGCGAGTTCCAAAGTGGAACTGAGAAAGTGGGATGTACATAAATCCCCGCAGTACTTGGAAGATTGATAGCAGTGGTGGGGCATCCAAATTAAACTCCCCCTGTGGCAAATTGTAGAGCGAGATTAGCTTGCTGGATATTTTTGGTCACATGGTGCCAGTGGTGGGATAACTAAGATAAGCCCCAACGGTGCCTGTGATAGCCGTGTGCCGGCAGTGTGTCTCGTCCCTCCGTCCGCTGATACACCCGTGTCAGTGGTGGGACTGTGACATAGTGGTGACACAGGGTCCGCTGTCCGTTGCGTTTTGGTGGCAGCGGGACCCCCGTTAGTCGCCTCCGTAAGTGGACGAACGGCCGTGGGCTGTTCGTCACATATTGGTGGCAGAGCGGTGGGATAATCCTAGAGCATTAGTGATTTGGTTTGAGCAATCATTCCTCTCACTAAAAACCTGCACGGTTCCTGCGGGAATCCTGCATCATAGGTTTTGGAGAACAAACTCAGTGGTTACTAGTCCTGAGACATTAGTGTGTACTTGCAAGTATCCCCCTTCCGTTTCTTCGTTTTTCTTTTTCTATCTTTTATTTGGCAACCATGGCGGCAAAAGGAGAACCTTGGTACAACCGGCAGACAAAGGAAGTTCTTGCTGGGTTATGCACGTACCAAGGCCTTGACGCCACGAACAAAAACAGAGCTCAAATGATCGCGGCTCTAGTGCAGCTGGACAACGACCAGAATCCAGCGAGCGCAGAAGTTGGCCCAAGTGGCAATGGGGCTGCAGCAGAGGCTCCACTCATGAGCGCGGGCCCCACATTCAACCAGAGCACGCTGGACCCCTACCTGCAAGTGGCCTTGGACGCACTCCCTGCCGAAGACCGTGATGGACGTCTGGCGCTGATCCAGCAAGCTCGAGAGAGAGCAGAGCAGCGAGCCGAGCGGGAGGCTGAGAGAGCCGAACGTGAGCGTCAAGCCCAGGCTGAGAGAGCTGAGCGCCAAGCAGAAGCTCAGAGGGCACATGAGCTGGAGATGCTCCGACAAGGGGGGCATGCCCCCACAGCCCGAAGCGGTGAGCCCAGCAGCGTTCAGACTCCTAAACCCCGGCTAGAGCATTTTCCCATGATGGAAAAAGACGGGGACTTGGACACGTTCCTGCGAGCCTTTGAGAAAGCCTGCAGACAGTACCAGCTGCCTAGAGACCAATGGGCAAGGTACTTGACCCCAGGGCTAAAAGGCAAAGCCCTTGAGGCATTTGCTTCTCTTCCGCCAGAAGCCGATGACGACTATGACGCCATCAAGCAGGCGCTGATCGCCAAATACCGGCTGACACCTGAGGTATACCGAAAGAAGTTCCGGCACCTCCAACGTGGCCCACACGATAGCTACAGTGATGTGGTGCAAGGACTCAGGACCCACTTTGACCAGTGGATCCATGGACTGTCCGTTGAAACCTTTGAGCAGCTACGGCACCTGATGATCAAAGACCAGTTCCTGCATCTCTGCCCAGCTGAGGTCCGACAGTTCATCCTGGACCGCGAACCAACGAACGCGGACAAAGCGGCGCAGATCGCCGACAACTACGAGGCCAACCGGAAGCCCGAGACGCGGAGGCCAGTCGCCACCAGCTGGAAAGGGGGTAAGCCAGCAACCAACCCCAATGCCCCAGCTAGCCGTCCCTCCGGAGGCCCTGTCCCTGTTGCCAACAACAGGCCGGCTACTGACAGTCGCCTGTGTCACCACTGCCAGCGGCCTGGTCACTTCTTTTACGCCTGTCCGAACAGGCCGAAGAACCTCCCAGCCAAGGCCCCCGGGCCCAACGCCTCTGTTCTTTTGGTGGGAGGTGTGGTTGGGAGGGCTGACGATAACGTTCAACCTGTTCAGGTGGGGGCCCGTCTTGCTACAGGCCTCAAGGACACCGGGGCTGAACGAACCCTCATCCGTCCTGGACTGGCGGCCCCTGAAGAGTTTGTTGAGGGGAAAACCCTGACTGTCACCGGGATTGGAGGCACCCGTTGTCCCTTGCCAGTGGCACGAGTTTTTCTTGACTGGGGTGCCGGGAGCGGGTTGAGGGAGGTGGGAGTGTCTGAAAACCTGCCCACTGATGTTTTATTGGGGACTGACTTGGGGCGGATGGTTGCATACTACGTCCCTGACACCCTTCCCCAAACTGATAATAAGGGTAACGTTAACCCTGATGATGAAGAGTTTGTTGAGGGGAAACTGAATGTGTTACCTGCTAATGCCTTGATGAGTAATGATGCAACTAACAACCATTCCTTCCCCAGGTATGATGCTGATGTGAATGTACCAAAGCAAACTGATAACCATTCTTCTCCTAGGAAGGATGATGATGATGTTGATGTATCTGTGCTGACTGAACCCGTTAACCCTTTCTTTGAAGCGGTAGATGTGTCCACAGGTACCGAAGTGCTCAGCCCCGTCACTCTGCGGAGTGAGACGGCTGAGGAACCCCTGGCAGGAGTAAGCAACGGTGCTCAAGGAAATGGGGAGATGCATGGGGACCATGAGGAAGGTAATGCCATGCAGCTGACCAGTGCCACCGAGGAAGGTAACTGGCCCATAAGTAGCACTGCTCCTGAAGTGTTGGGGGTGGATGGGGAGGTAGAGCCCAAGCCAGCACCGGCTGGTGGGTCTGTAGAAATCCCCAGGGAGACAGCATACATAGCAGCTGTCACACGCAGTCAGAGTGCCCAGATCGCAGGTAACGCACTGTCTTCTGGACCCTCTGCTGCTACAGGAGAGACTGAACCAGAGGTGAACCCAGAGCCGGTTCCAGAGGGTCCCAGTAAAGAGGGGACCCTGACGTCACTTCTGGCAGCCTCCAGCATGGAGTTCCAGGCTGCTCTGCACTCAGATGCCAGCCTGGAGAAATTGAGAGGTCTCGCCGAGACGCCCACCTCCAAGTCTGATAAGGAGAGGGTGTTCTGGGAACGAGGAAGGTTGGACCGGGAGACAGTACCCGGAGATCCTAAAAAGGAGTGGTTGAGGGAAAGACAGCTGGTCGTCCCCTATCAGTTCAGAACCGAGTTGTTGCGGATTGCCCATGAGATTCCACTCGCTGGACACTTGGGGATCAGCAAAACAAAGGCACGGCTGTCTCAACACTTCTATTGGCCCAAGATGGGGACAGATGTAACACACTACTGCCGCTCCTGCGCCACCTGTCAAAAAGTGGGTAAGGCGGGGCCTGCTCTTAAGGCTCCCCTTATTCCTTTGCCGGTGATAGAGGAGCCTTTCCAGAGAATCGCGGTGGACATTGTAGGACCGCTGTCCGTCCCCAGCAGCTCCGGAAAGCGATACATTCTCACCGTGGTAGACTACGCTACCCGGTACCCAGAGGCAGTAGCTCTGTCTTCAACCAGGGCAGATAAGGTGGCTGACGCACTGGTGACCATCTTTTCAAGAGTAGGATTTCCCAGGGAGATGCTTACCGATCAAGGGCCCCAATTCATGTCTCGCCTAATGGAGGCTCTCTGTGAGAAAATGCAGGTGACGCAGCAGGTATCGAGTCCGTATCACCCACAGACTAATGGTTTGTGTGAACGTTTCAACGGTACCCTCAAACAGATGCTCCGCATACTGGTTGAGACCCTAGGGCGCGACTGGGAGCGGTACCTCCCACACCTGCTGTTCGCTTACAGAGAAGCTCCGCAGGCCTCGACCGGGTTCTCCCCCTTCGAGCTCCTGTATGGCAGGCGAGTCCGGGGACCCCTTGGGTTGATAAGAGAAGCCTGGGAAGATGAGCCAAACCCCACAGAAGTGTCCATCGTGGATTATGTCATGCACTTCCGTGACAAGATGCAGACCTTGACGCAGTTGGTGCATGACAACATGACGCAGGCTCAGGCTGACCAAAAGCGCTGGTACGACCAGAACGCCCGGGAGCGGACCTACCAGGTGGGTCAAAAGGTGTGGGCGCTGGTCCCTGTACCAACGGATAAGCTTCAGGCAGCCTGGGAAGGCCCGTACGTCGTCCACCAACAGCTCAACCCGGTCACCTACGTAGTCACGCTTGACCATGCTCGGGGTAGGCGCAAGGCCTTTCACGTCAACATGCTGAAGGCGCACTACGAACGTGAAGCTTGCGTCCTACCGGTCTGCAATCTGCCAGAGGATGGGGAGGAAGATCCCCTCCTGGACATGCTGGCCCAGGCCAAGGCCGATGGGTCCATTGAGGACATGGAGATAAGTGGTTCGCTAACCATATCCCAGCGGTTGCAGTTGATGGCCACCCTGGAACTCTTCCGGCCCGTGTTCACCAACCGTCCTGGGAGGACGGAGTTAGCGGTTCATGAGGTGGACACCGGGAATCACGCCCCATTACGGCGAACACCTTATCGGATCTCTGAAACGGTGCAACAAGTCATGCGCCAAGAGATCGATGAGATGTTAAGGCTGGGGGTGATTAGACGGTCAAAAAGCGCGTGGGCTTCACCTGTAGTCCTCGTGCCTAAAAAGGATCGAACCACCAGGTTCTGCGTGGACTACAGGGGGCTCAACGCCATCACAACCTCTGATGCCCACCCGATGCCGCGCATCGAGGATCTGCTCGAGCGGTTGACAAACGCCAACTACATATCCATCATGGATTTGAGTCGGGGATACTGGCAGATTCCCCTGAGCCCTGAGGCGCAGGAGAAATCCGCCTTTATCACCCCCTTTGGACTGTACGAGTCCACGGTCATGCCCTTCGGCATGAAGAATGCCCCTGCCACTTTCCAGCGGATGGTCAACCACCTGCTTCGGGGACTGGAGGAGTACGCGGTGGCGTACTTAGACGATATTGCCGTCTTCAGTTCCACCTGGGAGGAACACCTTCAGCACCTCCAGGAGGTGCTCAAGCGTCTTCACCAGGCAGGCCTGACCATCAAGCCGGGGAAGTGCCAGATAAGCATGCGCAAGGTCCACTACCTGGGGCACCGGGTAGGCGGGGGTTCCATGAGTCCGGAGCCAGAAAAAGTGGACGCAATCGTGTCCTGGCCCACCCCCAGGACCAAGAAACAGGTGAAGTCCTTCTTGGGCACTGCAGGGTACTATAGGCGGTTCGTACAGGACTATAGCGCCCTTGCCAAACCCTTGACTGACCTCACCAAGCAGAGGCTACCCCAAACAGTCAACTGGACAGATGACTGTGAGGCGGCTTTCCAAGCTTTGAAAGCAGCCCTGTGCAACTCTCCAGTGTTGAGAGCAGTCGACAGCAGTCGCCCGTTTCTGGTACAGACCGACGCCAGCGAGTTTGGCCTCGGTGCTGTGCTTAGCCAGGTCGATTCGGGGGACCAAGAGCACCCCGTGTTGTATCTGAGCCGGAAACTTTTGCCGAGGGAAGTGGCATACTCGACCATCGAGAAGGAGTGTCTGGGCCATGGTGTGCAGCGTTTGCAGCCCTACTTGCACGGGCGCTCCTTCACGGTGGTAACTGACCACAACCCTCTGAGCTGGTTGCACACAGTGTCCGGAACCAATGGAAGGTTGCTCCGCTGGAGCCTTGCCCTTCAACAGTACGACTTCACTGTAAGACACAGGAAGGGCAGTGAAAACGGCAATGCCGATGGGTTGTCCCGCCGGGGCGAACCCGCTGAGGTGCGCATGGCCGATTACCGAGAGGTAATGCCTCCTTAGCGCCCTCTTAAGGGGGGAGGTGTGATGTACAATGTCTGTGAGGTATGGGGTTTTGTCCACAAAATATGATGTTTTCTGTTGTAACTTTCCAGAAAGATCGGCACATATGACAATCCAGGCTGCTAGCTCTGCAGCTTCACCCCTCCTCCCTTCACACACACACAGAGCAGTGCCACCCCCCCTCCTCTACAGCCTGTGTTCGCACTAGTAATAGGAGACCCCCCTGCTGTTACAACCATTTGTTTCCTTCTCTCAGCTGAAAAATGCGGGAAAAGGTCTTTGTTTGAAATAAAGGTTAGTAGTAAACCTTTAAGAGCCTGCACTGCGAAAACCGTACCAAGTAGAGATATGAAAATCATATTTTTGTAACCTGAGCGGTCCCAGCTTCGATACCGCGTATCTTTCGAAGTTCTACCCTGTCCAGAACATGAGATAGGATTTGCGCCCAAATGGACGGTCATATCGCATAGATGTTTGATGTTTTCTTGATAGGCTCATTACGCTGGGAAACATGATACCACTGATGAGTCCATACCAGCTTCTCCCATAAAGTTATAGCTAATCTAAGTTTTGTAGCCAAAACATAACTTGGATAAGAGAGGTGGGATCAACCCAGAATGCACCTCTCTGTGATGTCACATAGGAAAGTCTATAAGGCATTCCCTGGCAGAACCAGCTCAGAACAGCTCAAGTCGTCGTGCTAGAAAGACCCGCAGATGAGCGGAGAAGTGCAGCTCCGCCTCCACCCCCCCTTAAAGCCACATGGGATGCCAACTGACCACATGTGAGTGTGACTTTCTACCCTTTTAATCCTTTTATTTTATATCTGTACTGTACCTATTTTATGTCTCAATTTTATAGCAACTTTTATCTGTAATCACTGTCCTCTTTCGGAAAATAAATGAAATAATTATTTAGATCTGTCTCCATGCTCTAAGAATCGAACTATACGCCTATGTTAGATAATCGCTACTAATTCAAGGGGTTTGCCACGGACCCTCTTAATTTAACACTGTGAATTAAGTAACCGTGACTGGTGGCAGCGCGTTGTGCACGGCTATTGCGGCTTGCTGGCAGTCCAGAAGGGTCTTATATTGCTGAATAAGGGTCTGCGGCCACAGCATTGATAATTCCCTTACTGCAGAAGCCTAATTGCCGGTTCACAACAGGCAGCCCGTCCGGCGACCAATTATCCTCGGTGCAGTTCCCTGACTGACCTGAGGGTAAGGGGGGCGCCGGAGAGCTGCGAGTTCCAAAGTGGAACTGAGAAAGTGGGATATACATAAATCCCTGCAGTACTTGGAAGATTGATAGCAGTGGTGGGGCATCCAAATTAAACTCCCCCTGTGGCAAATTGTAGAGCGAGATTAGCTTGCTGGATATTTTTGGTCACATGGTGCCAGTGGTGGGATAACTAAGATAAGCCCCAACGGTGCCTGTGATAGCCGTGTGCCGGCAGTGTGTCTCGTCCCTCCGTCCGCTGATACACCCGTGTCAGTGGTGGGACTGTGACATAGTGGTGACACAGGGTCCGCTGTCCGTCGCGTTTTGGTGGCAGCGGGACCCCCGTTAGTCGCCTCCGTAAGTGGACGAACGGCCGTGGGCTGTTCGTCACAGAGCCATGACATCATTGCAATGCAATGAAAAATGAGGATGAATGAACTCATGGAGATCAACATCCAACACTGAGGAGACACCATCACATGTTTCTCAACGCAGTGATTCTAGAGCAATGCCCCCATCCCTTATGGGAAATATGTAAAAACATGCAAAACACAAGCCGCGGAGACACCATCACGTTTCTCAATGCAAGCAATGACAAGCCAGGTCTTTCCCCGGGAAGGAACAACCACGGGAAGGGCAGTCTCCAATGAAGGAAACCACCTATGCCAAAACATGGTATCCATCCACAGACAGGCATTGCTCCTACTAGCCAGTTTCCTACTCCACACTGATGAGGGGCAATACCCCGAAACAGCTGTCTGTGGATGGATACCATGTTTTGGCATAGCTGGTTTCCTTCATTGGAGACTGCCCTTCCCGTGGTTGTTCCTTCCCGGGGAAAGACCTGGCTAGTCATTGCTTGCGTTGAGAAACATGTGATGGTGTCTCCGCGGCTTGTATCATTGTAATAAAAGTCACAGAAGCCTCTGCTCATCACCTGGTCTCTGTTATTGATATTTGCATAGGGTAGCAGTCCGGCCATCAGCTCATACAGCACCACCCCGTATGCGTAGACATCAGACTGGAAGCTGTACGGACTATTCTCCTGCATCCTTATCACCTCAGGGGCCTGGGGAAAAAAAAAAAAACCATCAGCGCGAGAGCGAGAATATACAGCAAGTTACAAAGCGGCGGACTGATGAGCTCACCATCCATAGGATGGAACCACTGGGCTGCTCCACCTGCTGTGATCCACTCCACCGCGTCTTTACTGTGGCCAAGCCAAAATCTCCAATCTTCACGGTGAGCCCCTCATGAAGGAAGATGTCTGCACACTCAGTTAAGGAGGAAAACAAGTCAACAGTGAGGGTTTCCCCAATGTATGATTCGCAATCAGCAAGTGATCGGCTGCCAAGTGTGTCTATCGCTCTGGAGGACCCAGCGAACTACATGAGGGCCCATTGATTTCAATAAGAATTCTGTAATGCTTCTGTTCACCTTTGGTGGTGATGTAGGGAAACTGAACACTGTCAGATAATCTGCGTTTCTTTTACCAAAGTGATAAGTTGTTTTTAGGAGGCAGTTCATAGCAGCAGCTAGAGTTTTCCTGAATGGTATCTTGGATGTGTACTACCCATTTGACCAGGTAATAGGGGGGGGGAGCATGACCAATGCTTTTTTTTGCGTCGGTACGCGAAGGTATGGCGTGCTGGAAATATGAAGGTGCTTCAGCGGGGGAGGAGGAGCGGCGGCAGGAGCCGGTGGCTGGGAAGTCATACTCACACCTCCCGTGCCTCCCTGAATGTCCCTAGCATCCTCCTTGTCCCAGCGCTGACAGCTTCTTCCTGGCTTCAGCGGTCACATGGTACCGCTCATTAAGCTCATGAATATCGACGCCCATGGGCGTGGAAGCATATTCATGAGCTTAATGAGCGGTACCATGTGACCGCTAAAGGCAGGAAGAAGCTGTCAGCGCTGGACAACAGAGGATTCAGGGACGCTCAGCGACGGCACAGCAGGGTGAGTATGAAGTAGGAGGACAGGGGCTGCACAGAGGTGGTCGGGGGCTGCACAGAGGAGGTCGGGGGGCTGCACAGAGGAGGTCGGGGGCAAGTATTGCGTACCGGCAAATATTTTTTTACAAAAAAAAGCCCTGAGCATGACAAATATATCCATAGTGTTCCCTTTAAAAAAAAAAAACCTTTAGAAAAAAAAATGTGTGGGGTGAAAGGATACTGTTGGATTTCAAATCACGATGGATGATATTCTTCGCATGGAGGTAGCTAAGAAAAAAATAAGTGAAAAATTATAAGAGGTTGAAAAGTTACACCCTGATAGAGGGAATGCCAGATGGAGGCTTGGAGTATGTCCCCTGCTGGATGAATTCGCAGGACCCGCACTTTAGTAGGTAGGCAGGGAGGCTCGGAGAATGCCCCCTGATGGAGGAGTTCCCAGGACCCGAGCTGTAGTAGGTAGGCAGTAAGGCTCGGAGAATGCCCCCTGCTGGAGGAGTTCTCAGGACCCGCACTGTAGTAGATAGGCAGTGAGGCTTGGAGTATGCTCCCTGCTGGAGGCGTTCCCAGGACTAGCGCTGTAGTAGGTAGGAAGGGAGGCTCGTAGTATGCCCCCTGCTGGAGGCGTTCCCAGGACCCGCGCTGTAGTAGGTAGGAAGGGAGGCTCGTAGTATGCCCCCTGCTGGAGGCGTTCCCAGGACCCGCGCTGTAGTAGGTAGGCAGTGAGGCTCAGAGTATGCCCCCTGCTGGAGGCGTTCCCAGGACCCGCGCTGTAGTAGGTAGGCAGGGAGGCTTGTAGTAGGCCCCCTGCTGGAGGCGTTCCCAAGACCCGCGCTATAGTAGGTAGGCAAGGAAGCTCGGAGTATGCCCCCTGCTGGAGGAGTTCCCAGGACCCGCGCTGTAGTAGGTAGGCAGTGAGGCTCGGAGTATGGCCCCTGCTGGAGGAGTTCCCAGGACCCACGCTGTAGTAGTTAGGCAGTGAGGCTCGGAGTATGCCCCCTGCTGGAGGAGTTCCCAGGACCCGCGCTGTAGTAGTTAGGCAGTGAGGCTCGGAGTATGCCCCCTGCTGGAGGAGTTCCCAGGACGCGTGCTGTAGTAGGTAGGCAGTGAGGCTCGGAGTATGCCCCCTGCTGGAGGAGTTCCCAGGACCCGCGCTGTAGTAGTTAGGCAGTAAGACTCGGAGTATGCCCCCTGCTGGAGGAGTTCCCAGGACCCGCGCTGTAGTAGGTAGGCAGTGAGGCTCGGAGTATGCCCCTTACTGGAGGCGTTCCCAGGACCCGCACTGTAGTAAGTGGGCAGTGAGGCTCGGAGTATGCCCCCCCTGCTGGAGGAGTTCCCAGGACCCAGGCTGTAGTAGGTAGGCAGTGAGGCTTGGAGTATGCCTCCTGCTGGAGGAGTTCCCAGGACCCGCACTGTAGTAGGTAGGCAGTGAGGCTATTTTCTGGATTGGATCGATTATGGTGTAGGGGGATAGCACATTACTTACTCCATCCCCTGCGCCGTCTGTCGAGCGATGTCGATTAGCTGGAAAACGTCAAATCGCGTCTCGATGACGTGCAGGTGGCGATACAGGCTGCTCCCCTCACACCACTGGGTTATTATTGCAAAGTTGGGTTTTGTCATGAAGCCCATGAAGAGGAGGATGTTGACGTGACGCGTTTTCCTGTAAGTGTGAGGGGGGGGTGTTAGTCACGTGGACAGATCTCAGGGAAGGGGTGGTCTTCCTCGGGATGAAACTCCTTCCTCACCTGAGAACCTGCATCTCGTTCTTAAAGGCCTGGATTTGCTCTGCGGTTGGATTTGTCACTTTGAGGATCTTGACAGCCACGTCACCATGCCACTTGCCTCTGTACACTGTGCCAAAGGATCCTGTGCCGATGCGCTTTAGTATCACCACCTCGCTGGAGTTCACCTCCCAGTAGTAGCTGGAGTCCCGGTAGCCCAACTGTTTCTAGAGGCGAAAGGATGGAACCAGGGGCGTCATTTACATGACACGTAGGACTCTTGGTGTACATGCACAGCAGACGTCGGGGGATAGGGCTCCGGAGTAGAGCTTGACCTATATGCAGCCATAAGTAATATACAGAGGGGCTCCTTGTGCAGTGGCCAGAATAGGAGACAACTCTGATCACGGCTGTTTCTACTGGGATTAATATAGGATCTTTCAAACTTATATCCACTGTGATCATGGGGTGCCGATGGGCAGTAAAGGCAGCAGAGGACTAAAAGAAGCGGAAGGTTGCGGCAGCCAAAAAAAACCCCATAATTCTGGTGTTTGGGATTTTTTTTTGTGTTACGCTGTTTACCAATCAGATTAATTTACTTTATATTTCGATAGATCAGGCGTTTCTGAATACAGAGATACCAAACATCTGGGTTCTTTTTAATTGTTTTATTTTGGAAGGAGCAAAAGTGGGGTGAACTGAACTTATGACAACCCATCGGCACCCCAAAATCACGAGACGGGGGGCCGGGAGGAAGGGGTGATGCACTTCCTCCCAGCATATGTTAAATTCCGCTGTCAGAGATTCACAACAGCATTTAAATGGGTTGTCCAGAACTTGAAAAAAAAAAACGCGCCCAAGCACTATCGTACTTGTAGTTACTAACAGAGGCAACTACCTGTCTGTTGTTCCCAACTCCAGTCATTGATTGCTCATGACAGAGATTCAGCTGCTCCTTGTCAACAGAGAAGTGGTTTCTCTTCCTGTGGAGAGGGTGGAACTACTGGTGTCATGCTGATTGACAGCTGACTTTCCCCAATTAAACTTGAGCTGTCAATCAGCATGACAACAGGCCCGCCCTGTAAACAGGAAAAGAAACTGGCGCTCTGTTGACGTGACATCAGCAGACATCTGTGACCGCTCTGTGTAGCAACTACCTGCCTGTTACTTGTTCGGCACTTTTTTTTTTTTTAAAGTTCGGGATATCCTGTTTAACTTGTTAACATCTGTTAGAGGCAAATGACAGCTGATCGCATCAGCTGTCATGTGCAGGAAAAGATGCCCGAGCCTGCATCAAAGGGAGAGACCCTGGATGTACCTAGATGTGAAGAGGTTAAGTCTGTGCTGCACACTGAAATGACAAGCGCTTCATGCACAGGAGTCTCTCTTAAACCTGCTTTGGGCATGACACGAGCCATTGAAACCCCTTGAGCCCCCCCGATATACAGGGACTTGTCTAGTGGACAATCTGAAGGGTTTCCCCTCTCAACTAAATATCCATCACTCACCACTTTCTTCTTATCATCAGAAGATGAAGTCCTCCGGTCTCTTGGGGCCTCCACAGACGACTTAGCTGGTGGAGACTTACTGCCAACAGGGGGGACAGTTTTGGGGGTTCCATCCTTGGCTGCAAATAAAAGATTTAATGTTATAGGCGGTGGGGCACAGCATGGAGAGAAGAGGACACAGGGGTCCATACGGGGAACAGGGGCACTGTATGAAGAGAGGAGGAGACAGAGGTCCATACAGGGGCACTGCATGAAAAGAGGAGGAGACAGAGGTCCATACAGGGGCACTGCATGAAAAGAGGAAGAGACAGAGGTCCATACAGGGGCATTGCATGAAAAGAGGAGGAGACAGAGGTCCATACAGGGGCATTGCATGAAGAAAGGAGGACACAGGGGTCCATACAGGGGCATTGCATGAAGAAAGGAGGACACAGGGGGTCCATACAGAGGCAATGCATGAAGAGAGGAGGACACAGGGGTCCATACAGAGGCAATGCATGAGGAGAGGAGGACACAGGGGTCCATACAGAGGCAATGCATGAAGAGAGGAGGACACAGAGGTCCATACAGGGGACAGGAGCACTGCAAGAAGAGAGGAAGACACAGAAGTCCATACAGGGGACAGGGACATTGCCTAAAGAGAGGTCGACACAAAGGTCCATACAGGAGACAGGGACACTGCATGAAGAGAGGAGGACACAGGGATCCATACAGAGGCACTGCATGAAGAGAGGAGGACACAGAAGTCCATACAGGAGACAGGGACAGTGCATGAAGAGAGGAGGACACAGAGGTCCATACAGGGGCAATGCATGAAGAGAGGAGGACACAGAGGTCCATACAGGGGACAGGGGCACTGCATGAAGAGAGGAGGACACAGAGAGGAGGACACAGAAGTCCATACAGGAGACAGGGACATTGCATGAAGAGAGGAGGACACGGGTCCATACAGGGGGCACTGCATAAAGAGAGGAAGACACAGAAGTCCATACAGGGGACAGGGACATTGCCTAAAGAGAGGACGACACAAAGGTCCATACAGGACACAGGGACACTGCATGAAGAGAGGAGGACACAGAAGTCCATACAGGAGACAGGGACAGTGCATGAAGAGAGGAGGACACAGAGGTCCATACAGGGGACAGGGGCACTGCATGAAGAGAGGAGGACACAGAGGTCCATACAGGGGCACTGAATGAAGAGAGGAGGACACAGGGGTCGATAAAGGGGCACTGAATGAAGAGAGGACGACATAGAGGTCCATATAGGGGACGTGGGACAGAGGCACTGCATGAAAAGAGGAGGACACAGAAGTCCATACAGGGGCACTGCATGAAGAGAGGAGGATATAGAAGTCCATACTGGGGACAGGGGCACTGCATGAAGAGAGGAGGATATAGAAGTCCATACTGGGGACAGGGGCACTGCATGAAGAGAGGACGACACAGAGATACATACAGGGAAACTGCATGAAGAGAGGCGGACACAGGGAAAGGGGCATTGAATGAAAAGAGGATGACACAGGGGTCGATACAGGGGCACTGAATGAAGAGAGGAGGACACAGGGGTCCATACAGGGGCACTGCATGAAGAGAGGAGCACACAGGGAACAGAGGCACTGAATGAAGAGAGTAGGACACAGGGGTCGATACAGGGGCACTGAATGAAGAGAGGAGGACACAGAGGTCCATACAGGAGACAGGGACAGTGCATGAAGAGAGGAGGACACAGGGATCCATACAGAGGCACTGCATGAAGAGAGGAGGACACAGAAGTCCATACAGGAGACAGGGACAGTGCATGAAGAGAGGAGGACACAGAGGTCCATACAGGGGCACTGAATGAAGAGAGGAGGAGACATGGAACAGGGGAACTGAATGAAGAGAGGAGGACACAGGAGTCCATACAGGGGACGGGACCCTGCATGAAGAGAGGAGGACACAGGGGTCCATACAGGGGACGGGGCACTGCATGAAGAGAGGATAACACAGGGATACATACAGGTGACAAGGGTTGCTGTATAGAGAAAAGGACACAGTGGTTCATACAGGGGACGGAGGTGCTGGATGGAGAAAAGGAAAACAGATGGCTCTATACAGGGAACAAGGCACTAGATGGAGGGGAGGATATTTGGGTCTATACAGTGGACCGGAAGCATAGAATGGACAGAGGAGAATACAGAGTGATCTATACAGGGAATGGGGGGTGCAGGATACACTGGGGTCTATACAGTGGGCGTTGGATTGAGAGGGGAGGATATAGGGGTCTATACATAGAGAAAACAGAAAACTCACGAGAGATTGCTGCATTCCTTAATGCCTCCTAACAAAGAAAGAAAAATGTGACAATGAATGATCAAATGATACATTTAGGAGTCCACTCCTTGTCTAGGAGGGAAGCAGAAGCTTCTACAGACCTCCCCAAGACTCGAGTCCGCAAATACTGTTATAATCAATCCTCGGTCTCAGACACGGTGAGAGTTATAGATGAATCACAAGAGGAGGAGGACAATGATGTCTGAATATGAATGGACATGGCTGACTGGTGTCTGTCTAGTAGCCCACGTCCCCCAACACCCACCTGTAATACATGGTACTAGGGCCCGGACAGCCCTTCCCACCCTGGACATTGCCATCATATGAGCAGACGTATTGGCAGATGAAAAGATTCTCAACGTCAGCCATTAGATGGGGCATAGTGGTGCTTGTTAGTCCAGCCCTAATTTAAATGGTCGCATTTTGGCAAAGCATAGCACATAAATAACTACTAAACAGAACTGATACCCCATGAACCCTGGTCCATGCCTCAGCTGAGATCATGGCACACAAACCCCCTGGTGATCAGAAGGGGCACCACAGAAATATATACTGCAGTGGCCACTACAGGGAAAATGTGGTATTACATGTGATACATGGTGCTCCAGAGCACTTGGCAACAACCCTAACAAATAAGAGGGGCTGTGACTGGATAGAAAAAATTATAAAAATGAATGCCCCCTCCCCTTGTCAATGCCCAGTGGTCTATGCTCATGGCACTCTCTACTCCCTTTACAGCGGGGTCTATGCTCAATCACATACAGTAATAGCACAGATGCTCCCCTCCTGACAGGGTACCTCAATGACGCTGTTATCCACGGGACCAGTGGTGCTGTCAATATGAACGTTGGGGGTGGAGGTGGAGCGATGCCGTTGCAGGGGTTGCCCCTCGCTGGGGAATGAAAAGGATGCAGCTCCAGGGTGCTGTGTCCGGGGGCTGCTGGAGGGAGAGATGGAATGGGCTGGGTACCAGGGACATAAACAAAGAATGACACAGACGTGACGAGGACAGTATGGAGACGTCATTACCTCGATGGCTGAGGGGTGTAAGGTTCATGGATAATGCCAGGGGAATGATCGTAATAATAATCCTGACAACTGGGTACTGGTCTAAAGGACAAGCAAACAAGAGGCATTAGGATCCGGGAGGTGGGTAAAGAACGAAATCTGTACCCCATGTGACTGCCGAGAGTGGCGTCTGTGTGCCCAACTTTCTGCACTATCATTTTTTTCAATATTTATATCCAAAATTCTGATTAATTTTATAATATGTTTTTATAATGCTCAGCTCAAAATATTCTGCAGAGCCATAGTGCTACATGGTACCATTCTTTCTACTTGCAGCTACCACTAGGGGGAGCTCCCTGTATACAGAGATACATAAGATTCTGTCTACATCCACCACTAGGGGAAGCTCCCTGTATACAAAGATACATGATAAGATTCTGTCTGTCTGCAGCTACCACTAGGGGGAGATCTCTGTATACAGTGATACATGATAAGATTCTGCCTGCAGCTACCACTAGGGGGAGCTCCCTGTATACAGAGATACATGATAAGATTCTGTCTGTCTGCAGCTACCACTAGGGGGAGATCTCTGTATACAGAGATACATGATAAGAATCTGCCTGCAGCTACCACTAGGGGAGCTCCCTGTATACAGAGATACATGATAAGATCCAGACTGCAACCACCACTAGGGGAAGCTCCCTGCATACAGAGATACATAAGATTCTGACTGCAGCCACTACTAGGGGGAGCTCTCTTTATACAGAGATACATGATAAGATTCTGTCTGCAGCCACCACTAGGGGGAGCTCCCTGTATACAGAGACAGTTAGGTCCATATATATTTGAACAGAGACATTTTTCTAATTTTGGTTCTAGACATTACCACAATGAATTTTAAACAAAACAATTCAGATGCAGTTGAAGTTCAGACTTTCAGCTTTCATTTTAGGGTTTCCACATTAAAATTGGATGAAGGGTTTAGGAGTTTCTGCTCCTTAACATGTGCCACCCTGTTTTTTAAAGGGACCAAAAGTAATTGGACAGAATAATTGTAAATAAAATGTTCATTTCTAGTAGTTGGTTGAAAACCCTTTGTTGGCAATGACTGCCTGAAGTCTTGAACTCATGGACATCACCAGACGCTGTGTTTCCTCCTTTTTGATGCTCTGCCAGGCCTTCACTGCGGTGGTTTTCAGTTGCTGTTTGTTTGTGGGCCTTTCTGTCTGAAGTTTAGTCTTTAACAAGTGAAATGCATGCTCAATTGGGTTGAGATCAGGTGACTGACTTGGCCATTCAAGAATATTCCACTTCTTTGCTTTAATAAACTCCTGGGTTGCTTTGGCTTTATGTTTTGGGTCATTGTCCATCTGTAGTATGAAACGACGACCAATCAGTTTGGCTGCATTTGGCTGGATCTGAGCACACAGTATGGCTCTGAATACCTCAGAATTCATTCGGCTGCTTGTCCTGTGTCACATCATCAATAAACACTAGTGACCCAGTGCCACTGGCAGCCATGCATGCCCAAGCCATCACACTGCCTCCGCCGTGTTTTACAGATGATGTGGTATGCTTTGGATCATGAGCTGTACCACGCCTTCGCCATACTTTTCTCTTTCCATCAATCTGGTAGAGGTTGATCTTGGTTTCATCTGTCCAAAGAATGTTCTTCCAGAACTCTGCTGGCTTTTTTAGATGTTTTTTAGCAAAGTCCAGTCTAGCCTCTTGATTCTTGATGCTTATGAGTGGCTTGCACCGTGCAGTGAACCCTCTGTATTTACTTTCATGCAGTCTTCTCTTTATGGTAGATTTGGATATTGATACGCCTACCTCCTGGAGAGTGTTGTTCACTTGGTTGGCTGTTGTGAAGGGGTTTCTCTTCACCATGGAGATTATTCTGCGATCATCCACCACTGTTGTCTTCCGTGGGAGCCCAGGTCTTTTTGCATTGATGAGTTCACCAGTGCTTTCTTTCTTTCTCAGGATGTACCAAACTGTAGATTTTGCCACTCCTAATGTTGAAGTAATTTCTCGGATGGGTTTTTTCTGTTTTTGCAGCTTAAGGATGGCTTGTTTCACGTGCATGGAGAGCTCCTTTGACCGCATGTTTCCTTCACAGCAAAACCTTCCAAATGCAAGCACCACACCTCAAATCATCTCCAGGCCTTTTATCTGCTTAATTGAGAATGACATAACGGATTGCCCACACCTGTCCATGAAATAGCCTTGGAGTCAACTGTCCAATTACTTTTGGTCCCTTTAAAAACAGGGTGGCACATGTTAAGGAGCAGAAACTCCTAAACCCTTCATCCAATTTTAATGTGGATACCCTCAAATGAAAGCTGAAAGTCTGAACTTCAACTGCATCTGAATTGTTTTGTTTAAAATTCATTGTGGTAATGTCTAGAACCAAAATTAGAAAAATGTTGTCTCTGTCCAAATATATATGGACCTAACTGTACATGATAAGATTCTGCCTGTAGCCACCACTAGGGGGAGCTCTCTGTATACAGAGATACATGATAAGATTCTGTCTGTAGCCACCACTAGGGGGAGCTCTGTGTATACAGAGATACATGATAAGATCCTGTCTGCAGCCACCACTAGGGGGAGCTCCCTGTATAGACAGATACAGAAGAGTCTGTCTGCAGCCACCACTAGGGGGAGCTCCCTTTATACAGAGATACATGATAAGATTCTGCCTGTAGCCAACACGAGGGGGAGCTCCCTGTATACAGAGATACATGATAAGATCCTGTCTGCAGCCACCACTAGGGGGAGCTCCCTGTATACAGAGATACACGATAAGATTCTGTCTGCAGCCACCACTAGGGGGAGCACCCCACATACAGAGATACATGATAAGATTATGTCTGCAGCCACCAGTAGGGGGAGCTCCCTGTATAGAGATACATAAGAGTCTGCCTGGATCTACCACTAGGGGGAGCTCCCTGTATACAGTGATACATGATAAGATCCTGTCTGCAGCCACTACTAGGGGGAGCTCCCTGTATAGACAGAAACATAAGAGTCTGTCTGCAGCCACCACTAGGGGGAGCTCCATGTATACAGAGATACATGATAAGATTCTCCCTGTAGCCACCACTAGGGGGAGCTCCCTGTATACAGAGATACATGATAAGATCCTGTCTGCAGCCACCACTAGGGGGAGCTCCCTGTATACAGAGATACATGATAAGATTCTGCCTGTAGCCACCACTAGGGGGAGCTCCCTGTATACAGAGATACATGATAAGATCCTGTCTGCAGCCACCACTAGGGGGAGCTCCCTGTATACAGAGATACATGATAAGATTCTGCCTGTAGCCACCACTAGGGGGAGCTCCCTGTATACAGAGATACATGATAAGATCCTGTCTGCAGCCACCACTAGGGGGAGCTCTCTGTATACAGAGATACATGATAAGATTCTGTCTGCAGCCACCACTAGGGGGAGCACCCCACATACAGAGATACATGATAAGATTATGTCTGCAGCCACCAGTAGGGGGAGCTTTCTGTATAGAGAGATACATAAGAGTCTGTCTTCAGCCACCACTAGGGGGAGCACCCCACATAGAGATATATGATAAGATCCTGTCTGCAGTGAGCTCCCCCTTGTGGTGTTTGAATATATTTAACAATTTAGCTCCATGTCTTTCAGAGGTCTGGATCATAAAAATGGAGCCCGACCGCTATTTAAATACCCAGTGTAGAATTTTAATCTTTTCTGCCATAAAGCTCTATTCGTGCTGCCAGTGAATGTAAAGCCTTCCACGTTCCACTCACTGCAGCACTACAAACAGGATACTATTCCTGCCATTCCCTGACAGGAAGCAGAAATGATCGCAATGCTGGAGAATTGAAATATAAAGTGTATTAGTAAGCATGCATGGCACCCGGGCGGTCGGAGGCACTTACTTGGGCAGCTTGGTTATGTCCACACAGGCGGTGGGCACCTTACTGCTGCAGTGCTGGTGAAACTTGTAGCCGCAGGTCTGACAGCGAAAACCATGAAACAGGAACTTGAGGCAGAAGTCGCAGAACGCCAGGTTAAAATGGGTCTTCCGCACCTGCAGCAAGGCATTGTGGGAAAGTGACATGGCGGCGGCGGCAGCAGCAAGAGAGAACACGGGCACACAGATGGGGCACTCACAAAATTGTGCATGGACAGTGGGACGTCAGCCAGGACCTCCACCATCAGCTCCTCCCCCACTAGCGGCGTGATGTCCGTCTCCCAATCTGTGAGGGTTTTCCGTCTGCAGGGAAATAGGTCTTATTACTCGACATTGTTTGCTCCTTCCCCTTTAAGGATGGGCATGACAACCTGAAGGCACCACAAAGTGGCATCCAATATGGTTGTCAATCTTCAGGAACATGCACCAAGGGAGAAGCGAGGGCAGTTCTATCTGCAGCGCCATGACAGCACTGCTGTGCAGGACAGGGGTTCACTTACTTATGAGGCCAGTGATGGCGTCTAGGAGACAAATGAAAGGGAAGCTGCAGCAGCATGGCGTTACATAACCGCATCCAATGCTGGGAGAGATGTGTTAGGGGATGGGAACGCCGAGCTGCCAACAAGCGGGGAAGACAGCGCTGAGCGACAGCCACCCATATGGTGCTGAACGGCGATGTAGCAGAGCTGTCACAAGAAAGAGGAGAACCTGTGCTCCACACTCTGCTCTGCTGCACCAGAATATAACCAGGTCCGTCACCCTGCTCCGTACCCGTGTAACAGGCGATACACCGCACAGCACTGCTGGTTCAGGCCGCGCACTTTCAGCGCCTTATCCAGGGAGTCGTAGACGGTCATCCCCGGACGGACATTCACCTGGAAACAGATACGGACAGCATGACATCTAGTGATGGCTCCATTTAATATCCAGCCATCTCTTCCCACCCCCTATACCCTGATGCCACCAGATCCAACTCACCACTGTCCTCTGCTGGTTGGGCAGATAGACTTTGACGGTGCCCCCAGACTTCCCCTCTGCGGCTGTCACTTCACTCTGCGATCCTCGGGGTCCCTCTTGGGGGAGCAGTCCTCGTCCCCCAGGACTTGGCAGTTCCAAGACGGCTGCCGACAACATGACGGCGCTTCCTTTGCCGAGCTCCTGAGACAGGAAGCGCAGGGCGCCATTGGCAATGTTTGCCGGTGGGGTATGGGATCGCTTCATTGGGACTCTGCAAACAAAGGAGAGTGGGTTAGAGTCGGGGCACTGGACAGGTCTCCTGCTCTCGCCCAGAAGTGAGGTACTCCGCCTGCCTTCTCCTTGGCCACGCTCACCCACTGCCTGCCGCTTGCTATCGAGCTGCATCTCTCGCACACGAGAAAAAGATCCGCCTGTTTGTGCCATTTGGCGGAACAATAACTGTGGCAGATGGAGGCAAGGGGAGTCATAAAACAGAAAGTGGGAGGTGGAGAGATGGGGGAGCAGCGGGATTGACAGCCACGAGCGGCTTAAAGGGGACTGTCACAACCAGCCATTCAGAGGGAAGAGGAGACCAGGAGGGAAGGGGGGACGGGGGACAGAGGAGGAGGAGCCTGGGGATGGGTCAAAGAGGAGGAGGGTCCCGGGGGAGGGAGCGAGGAGGGGGGAGGGGGAGGGGGGGAGAGGAAGAGGAGGAGGAGCCCGGAGGGGGGGGGAGAGGAGGAGGAGGAGACCGGAGGGGAACGGGGAGAGGAGGAGGAGGAGGAGACCGGAGGGGAACGGAGAGGGAGAGAGGGAGAAGGAGTCCGGAGGGGAACGGCGAGAGAGAGAGGAGGAGGAGTCCGGAGGGGAACGGCGAGAGAGAGAGGAGGAGGAGTCCGTAGGGGAACGGCGAGGGAGAGAGGAGGAGGAGTCCGTAGGGGAACGGCGAGAGAGAGAGGAGGAGGAGGGAAACGGGGAGAGAGAGGAGCACGGAGGAGGGGGGGGAGGAAGAAGCGCCTGGAGGGGGGGGGAGGAGGAAGAACATGGAGGGGGGGAGGAGGACCCTGGAGGTGGGGAGAAGGAGGAGCCTGGAGGAGGGAGGAGGAGGAGCCTGGAGGAGGGAGGAGGAGCCTGAAGGAGGGAGGGGGAGGAGAGAGAGGAGGAGGAGGAGCCCGGGGAGGAGGAGAAGCCGGGGGGGGGGGGGGGGGCAGTGAGAGGAGAGGGAGACCAAGGTGCCTAGAGGGGGATGGGGAGAGGAGGAGGAGTCCGGAGGGGAACGGGGGGAGAGAGAGAGGAGGAGGAGTCCGGAGGGGAACGGGGGGAGAGAGAGAGGAGGAGGAGTCCGGAGGGGAACGGGGGGAGAGAGGAGGAGGAGTCCGGAGGGGAACGGGGGGAGAGAGAGAGGAGGAGGAGTCCGGAGGGGAACGGGGAGAGAGAGGAGGAGGAGTCCGGAGGGGAACGGGGAGAGAGAGAGAGGAGGAGGAGGGGGGGCTGAGCGGAGGAGCACGGAGGGGGGTGGGGAGCAGAGAAAGGAGAAGGTGACCGAGGGGGGGGGGAGCCGGGAGGGAGGAGCCTGGAGGGGTATGGGGAGAGAGAAAGGAGGAGGAGGAGCCCGGAGAGGAGAAGCCGGGGGGGGGGGGGGCAGAGAGAGGAGAAGGAGACAGAGGAGTCCGGAGGGGGACGGGGAGAGAGAGAGGAGGAGTCCGGAGGGGAACGGGGAGAGAGAGAGGAGGAGGAGTCCGGAGGGGAACGGGGAGAGAGAGAGAGGAGGAGTCCGGAGGGGAACGGGGAGAGAGAGAGAGGAGGAGTCCGGAGGGGAACGGGGAGAGAGAGAGAGGAGGAGTCCGGAGGGGAACGGGGAGAGAGAGAGAGAGGAGGAGGAGTCCGGAGGGGAACGGGGAGAGAGAGGAGGAGGAGTCCGGAGGGGAACGGGGAGAGAGAGGAGGAGGAGGGGGGGCTGAGCGGAGGAGCACGGAGGGGGGTGGGGAGCAGAGAAAGGAGAAGGTGACCGAGGGGGGGGGGAGCCGGGAGGGAGGAGCCTGGAGGGGTATGGGGAGAGAGAAAGGAGGAGGAGGAGCCCGGAGAGGAGAAGCCGGGGGGGGGGCAGAGAGAGGAGAAGGAGACAGAGGAGTCCGGAGGGGGACGGGGAGAGAGAGAGGAGGAGTCCGGAGGGGGACGGGGAGAGAGAGAGAGGAGGAGTCCGGAGGGGGACGGGGAGAGAGAGAGAGGAGGAGTCCGGAGGGGGACGGGGAGAGAGAGAGAGGAGGAGTCCGGAGGGGGATGGGGAGAGAGAGAGAGGAGGAGTCCGGAGGGGGATGGGGAGAGAGAGAGAGGAGGAGTCCGGAGGGGGATGGGGAGAGAGAGAGAGGAGGAGTCCGGAGGGGGATGGGGAGAGAGAGAGAGGAGGAGTCCGGAGGGGGATGGGGAGAGAGAGAGAGGAGGAGTCCGGAGGGGGATGGGGAGAGAGAGAGAGAGGAGGAGTCCGGAGGGGGATGGGGAGAGAGAGAGAGAGGAGGAGTCCGGAGGGGGATGGGGAGAGAGAGAGAGAGGAGGAGTCCGGAGGGGGATGGGGAGAGAGAGAGAGAGGAGGAGTCCGGAGGGGGATGGGGAGAGAGAGAGAGGAGGAGTCCGGAGGGGGATGGGGAGAGAGAGAGAGGAGGAGTCCGGAGGGGGATGGGGAGAGAGAGAGAGGAGGAGTCCGGAGGGGGATGGGGAGAGAGAGAGAGGAGGAGTCCGGAGGGGGATGGGGAGAGAGAGAGAGGAGGAGTCCGGAGGGGGATGGGGAGAGAGAGAGAGGAGGAGTCCGGAGGGGGATGGGGAGAGAGAGAGAGGAGGAGTCCGGAGGGGGATGGGGAGAGAGAGAGAGGAGGAGTCCGGAGGGGGATGGGGAGAGAGAGAGAGGAGGAGTCCGGAGGGGGATGGGGAGAGAGAGAGAGGAGGAGTCCGGAGGGGGATGGGGAGAGAGAGGAGGAGTCCGGAGGGGGATGGGGAGAGAGAGAGAGGAGTCCGGAGGGGGATGGGGAGAGAGAGAGAGGAGTCCGGAGGGGGATGGGGAGAGAGAGAGAGGAGGAGTCCGGAGGGGGATGGGGAGAGAGAGAGAGGAGGAGTCCGGAGGGGGATGGGGAGAGAGAGAGAGGAGGAGTCCGGAGGGGGATGGGGAGAGAGAGAGGAGGAGTCCGGAGGGGGATGGGGAGAGAGAGAGAGGAGGAGTCCGGAGGGGGATGGGGAGAGAGAGAGAGGAGGAGTCCGGAGGGGGATGGGGAGAGAGAGAGAGGAGGAGTCCGGAGGGGGATGGGGAGAGAGAGAGAGGAGGAGTCCGGAGGGGGATGGGGAGAGAGAGGAGGAGTCCGGAGGGGGATGGGGAGAGAGAGGAGGAGGAGGAGCCCGGGGAGGAGGAGAAGCCGGGGGGGGGGGGGGCAGTGAGAGGAGAGGGAGACCAAGGTGCCTAGAGGGGGATGGGGAGAGGAGGAGGAGTCCGGAGGGGAACGGGGGGAGAGAGAGAGGAGGAGGAGTCCGGAGGGGAACGGGGGGAGAGAGAGAGGAGGAGGAGTCCGGAGGGGAACGGGGGGAGAGAGGAGGAGGAGTCCGGAGGGGAACGGGGGGAGAGAGAGAGGAGGAGGAGTCCGGAGGGGAACGGGGGGAGAGAGAGAGGAGGAGTCCGGAGGGGAACGGGGGAGAGAGAGAGGAGGAGGAGTCCGGAGGGGAACGGGGGGAGAGAGAGAGGAGGAGGAGTCCGGAGGGGAACGGGGGGAGAGAGAGAGGAGGAGGAGTCCGGAGGGGAACGGGGGAGAGAGAGAGGAGGAGGAGTCCGGAGGGGAACGGGGGAGAGAGAGAGGAGGAGGAGTCCGGAGGGGAACGGGGAGAGAGAGAGAGGAGGAGGAGTCCGGAGGGGAACGGGGAGAGAGAGAGGAGGAGGAGTCCGGAGGGGAACGGGGAGAGAGAGAGGAGGAGGAGTCCGGAGGGGAACGGGGAGAGAGAGAGGAGGAGGAGTCCGGAGGGGAACGGGGAGAGAGAGAGGAGGAGGAGTCCGGAGGGGAACGGGGAGAGAGAGAGGAGGAGGAGTCCGGAGGGGAACGGGGAGAGAGAGAGGAGGAGGAGTCCGGAGGGGAACGGGGAGAGAGAGAGGAGGAGGAGTCCGGAGGGGAACGGGGAGAGAGAGAGGAGGAGGAGTCCGGAGGGGAACGGGGAGAGAGAGAGGAGGAGGAGTCCGGAGGGGAACGGGGAGAGAGAGAGGAGGAGGAGTCCGGAGGGGAACGGGGAGAGAGAGAGAGGAGGAGGAGTCCGGAGGGGAACGGGGAGAGAGAGGAGGAGGAGTCCGGAGGGGAACGGGGAGAGAGAGAGAGGAGGAGGAGGGGGGGCTGAGCGGAGGAGCACGGAGGGGGGTGGGGAGCAGAGAAAGGAGAAGGTGACCGAGGGGGGGGGGAGCCGGGAGGGAGGAGCCTGGAGGGGTATGGGGAGAGAGAAAGGAGGAGGAGGAGCCCGGAGAGGAGAAGCCGGGGGGGGGGGGGCAGAGAGAGGAGAAGGAGACAGAGGAGTCCGGAGGGGGACGGGGAGAGAGAGAGGAGGAGTCCGGAGGGGAACGGGGAGAGAGAGAGGAGGAGGAGTCCGGAGGGGAACGGGGAGAGAGAGAGAGGAGGAGTCCGGAGGGGAACGGGGAGAGAGAGAGAGGAGGAGTCCGGAGGGGAACGGGGAGAGAGAGAGAGGAGGAGTCCGGAGGGGAACGGGGAGAGAGAGAGAGAGGAGGAGGAGTCCGGAGGGGAACGGGGAGAGAGAGAGAGGAGGAGTCCGGAGGGGAACGGGGAGAGAGAGAGAGAGGAGGAGGAGTCCGGAGGGGAACGGGGAGAGAGAGGAGGAGGAGTCCGGAGGGGAACGGGGAGAGAGAGAGAGGAGGAGGAGGGGGGGCTGAGCGGAGGAGCACGGAGGGGGGTGGGGAGCAGAGAAAGGAGAAGGTGACCGAGGGGGGGGGGAGCCGGGAGGGAGGAGCCTGGAGGGGTATGGGGAGAGAGAAAGGAGGAGGAGGAGCCCGGAGAGGAGAAGCCGGGGGGGGGGGGGGCAGAGAGAGGAGAAGGAGACAGAGGAGTCCGGAGGGGGACGGGGAGAGAGAGAGGAGGAGTCCGGAGGGGAACGGGGAGAGAGAGAGGAGGAGGAGTCCGGAGGGGAACGGGGAGAGAGAGAGAGGAGGAGTCCGGAGGGGAACGGGGAGAGAGAGAGGAGGAGGAGTCCGGAGGGGAACGGGGAGAGAGAGAGAGGAGGAGTCCGGAGGGGAACGGGGAGAGAGAGAGAGAGGAGGAGGAGTCCGGAGGGGAACGGGGAGAGAGAGAGAGGAGGAGTCCGGAGGGGAACGGGGAGAGAGAGAGAGAGGAGGAGGAGTCCGGAGGGGAACGGGGAGAGAGAGGAGGAGGAGTCCGGAGGGGAACGGGGAGAGAGAGGAGGAGGAGGGGGGGCTGAGCGGAGGAGCACGGAGGGGGGTGGGGAGCAGAGAAAGGAGAAGGTGACCGAGGGGGGGGGGAGCCGGGAGGGAGGAGCCTGGAGGGGTATGGGGAGAGAGAAAGGAGGAGGAGGAGCCCGGAGAGGAGAAGCCGGGGGGGGGGCAGAGAGAGGAGAAGGAGACAGAGGAGTCCGGAGGGGGACGGGGAGAGAGAGAGGAGGAGTCCGGAGGGGGACGGGGAGAGAGAGAGAGGAGGAGTCCGGAGGGGGATGGGGAGAGAGAGAGAGGAGGAGTCCGGAGGGGGATGGGGAGAGAGAGAGAGGAGGAGTCCGGAGGGGGATGGGGAGAGAGAGAGAGGAGGAGTCCGGAGGGGGATGGGGAGAGAGAGAGAGAGGAGGAGTCCGGAGGGGGATGGGGAGAGAGAGAGAGAGGAGGAGTCCGGAGGGGGATGGGGAGAGAGAGAGAGGAGGAGTCCGGAGGGGGATGGGGAGAGAGAGAGAGGAGGAGTCCGGAGGGGGATGGGGAGAGAGAGAGAGGAGGAGTCCGGAGGGGGATGGGGAGAGAGAGAGAGGAGGAGTCCGGAGGGGGATGGGGAGAGAGAGAGAGGAGGAGTCCGGAGGGGGATGGGGAGAGAGAGAGAGGAGGAGTCCGGAGGGGGATGGGGAGAGAGAGGAGGAGTCCGGAGGGGGATGGGGAGAGAGAGAGAGGAGTCCGGAGGGGGATGGGGAGAGAGAGAGAGGAGTCCGGAGGGGGATGGGGAGAGAGAGAGAGGAGTCCGGAGGGGGATGGGGAGAGAGAGAGAGGAGGAGTCCGGAGGGGGATGGGGAGAGAGAGAGAGGAGGAGTCCGGAGGGGGATGGGGAGAGAGAGAGAGGAGGAGTCCGGAGGGGGATGGGGAGAGAGAGAGAGGAGGAGTCCGGAGGGGGATGGGGAGAGAGAGAGAGGAGGAGTCCGGAGGGGGATGGGGAGAGAGAGAGAGAGGAGGAGTCCGGAGGGGGATGGGGAGAGAGAGAGAGGAGGAGTCCGGAGGGGGATGGGGAGAGAGAGAGAGGAGGAGTCCGGAGGGGGATGGGGAGAGAGAGGAGGAGTCCGGAGGGGGATGGGGAGAGAGAGGAGGAGTCCGGAGGGGGATGGGGAGAGAGAGGAGGAGTCCGGAGGGGGATGGGGAGAGAGAGAGAGGAGGAGTCCGGAGGGGGATGGGGAGAGAGAGAGGAGGAAGAGTCCGGAGGGGGATGGGGCAAGGAGGAGCTCAGAGGGGCGAGGATGAGCCCGGGAATTGTGGGGTAGGGGAAGAGAGGAGAAGACTAGGAGCAGAGATGCTGACAACATGTGGGGAATAGAGAAAAAGGGTGGTCTGTGCTTTCCAACATGCTGCAAACAGTACCGATGCAGAGCCATGTTCTCACCTTGCTGAGCACTGCCTCCTATCCTCAGCCTTCAATGTGCACTATCTGGAAAAGGAATGGAGAGAGTTAATGGGTAAAAGCAGCAGTACATAGCTTGTGACACTACTCCTAGTGGCCAGAGAGATCATTACAAGCAATGTTTACAAGGTGGGGGATTATAGAGGAAGAGGAGCCAATCAGAGCTGCAGAACGGTTGGTTATTGGATTAATAGTGGCCCCAGAGCAGGGGACGCAACCTTTTTTTGGGGTCCGAGAGCCACATTGTAAGATCGAACCAACCCCATGGGTTGGAAATATTCCCACTCATTGTGCCATAATATGGCTGCCCCAGAGATGACCACAGCACCCTGTGTATAATCCCCCATCCCTCAGGACATGGAGGTCACAGGTGAGCAGATACTCCAGATGGTGGAGCCCCCTTAATAGTCCCCTGCAGTGAGGACATAGGAACATTGCAGCCATATGCAGTGATCACAACCTGCGATTCCCCAGCTGTCACAGAACTACAACTCCCAGCATGGCATGCCTGGTCAGGGGTTGTCAGGGCATGCTGGCAGTTGTAGTCGCCATGAGCAGGCCCATCCACTGACAGCAAGCAGAGATCTGGAAAATGGCGAGGATACAAGTCAGGAGGGAGCAGGTGGCCTGGAATGCCGGCACGGCCCCGTTATCCGGTGACTCAGGTCCGGCCCTCACATACAGGACGCGGTGTATACAGGAATGTCGCGATATACAGGCTCGCACTGTGTCATGTATCGGGCTGTCGCCGCACACTCGGGAGCAGCACTGGCCTATCAGAAGGTGCTTACAGCACAGTCAGTACTGGACGTGTCACTGCTTCCTGACGTCACGCCGGCCCGTTCTCACTCACCCGGTGCTGGGAGCCGCCGCCATGTCACACGGAGCACGTCCCGGACCCGCCCCCTTCTGCGTCCTGCTCTCCGCCGCATGCCATTGGTGGAGAGGAACGTCAATCAAACGTCTCCTCGGTTCCTCCCAGGGCCAAAGAGAAGGGAGAGGGCGGGGCGTGCTCGGTGGTGACGTAATACTAGTAAACCTGAAGGAGCCGGAAAGTCGGCGGTGGTCGCTGTGTGTGAGGCTGGAAGGACGGTGTCTGAGGACGGGGTTTCTGACGGGACGTGACCGGTTTGCTGCGTTTTCTGTCACCATCTGCGACAAGGAAGCGCTCCAAACATCCCCCAAACCGTGCGAGACTGCGAGTGGCTGCTGTGAGGGCTCGGGAAGGCGCCTGCGCACACGGCATTTCTTCCAGATTTGACGAATTTAGAGGGGTTGTCCATAATAATTTTTTTTTTTTTTGTATTTTTGTCTAAAAAAAATCGTTTTTTTCTTCTTTTGGATTTCATTAAACATTTTTTTAGTGTTTACCTTCTACAGCCCCTGCTGCCTTCAGAAGGAGCCAACTGAGAGTCAGTCAGCGAGCCCGTTCCAAGGGAATGTGCGTGCTAACTCAAGAGAACGAGCAGATGCGTCTTATGAAAAAGCGACTGTTCACATGTTCAGCCTTTTCAGCATCTTTCCGCAGATTCAGGCTTCAGAAGACGTCAGAGGGTTAAAAGAAGGGGTCCGTCTGGTGATCTGCAGACCCTCCGTACTTTACCATACAAGTGAATAGGAGAGGTCAATAGCCGCCTGGGCATCTGCCTTTCTTTTTTTTTTCCTTTTTGCTGTCTTGAAAATTTGATACATTTATTCATTTCATGGCTGAATTATTTTTTTTTTTTTTTTTTTTTTTTTAAAGCAAAAAAAAAAAAAAAAGGAAAATTACTGTGAAAACTGACCAAACACTTGATTATTTGTTTTGCAAATGCGAAGAATCATTGATGTCTGAGATTAGCCCTAAAGGGAATCTGTCACCCATTTTTAGTGATATGTAACGATATCACCCAATTGTGCGTCCCATAAGGATTCTATTAGGAGTTTTTATTCCCCCTGACCCTGCACCTTTGAGGCATAAATACCTTTTTTATCTTGTTGGGAATGTATGCAAATCACCCGGTCCGATGGGCGGGGCTTAGGCTGGTTTCACACTAGCGTTTCGTCCTTTTCCCGTATCTTTAACATGGGGGCACATGGTCTAGCGCATGCACACCATTCGTATGTGTTTTCGTGCGCATGCGTTTTTTGTAGTGTGCGCCCAAGCGCTACGGACGCAACCTGTTGCATTTTTGGTCCGTCCGACCTGTCTCAAAAAAACCCATGCGCACGGAATGCGCAAAAAAACACATTACAGTCTATGGGAACGCAGATGTGCGCATGGACATGCGCACGTCTGTGTTTAAAAACGCATGCGTTTTAAGAGTAAAAATGGTTAAAACACGTGCAAAAAAGCAGTAAATGCATGATGTGTTTTTTGTATGCGTTTGCACTGCGCAAAAACGCAGCCCAAAAAAACGCTAGTGTGAAACTAGCCTTAGTCGCCTTCTTCCCCCCCACCTCCTCGGCTTGCTTCACGTAATCTTCGTCTGTGAACATCACATGCCATTGTTTTCCACGCTTGTGCAATGTAAAGGCCCCCAGCGTCTGCACAGTATGCTTTGCCCAACTGTGGGCGAAGCATACTGCGCATGCGGCGGTATTTTCCAGTGCGGTCTATGCCCCGGAAGTGTGTCCTCCATGTGAAGACTTCCAGGCATAGACGCAGGTTTCTAAGGTACACATCAGGTAACTAAGTGACGTGCGCTGCTTAGTAACCCGATATTTACCTTGGATACCAGCGTCCTCGCTGGTGAAACCTGCCTGTTTGGCAGCTCAACTGCGATCATGTAGCGACGCACCAGCGATCCTGACAAGGTCGTATTGTTGTCGCGATCACTGGTGCATCTTTATGTGTGACGGGGCCTTAAAGCATGGGAGTTGATCAGCAGCTGCTTATGATGAAGTTGGAGGTGAATTCTAAACACAACCATGTAGTAGTTGTTTGTAATCTATCACCTGAAAGTGGAAGTCCCATGCACAACCAATTGCAAATTTTGTGGCCGTTCTGCAAATCAGAAAACGTGGCCGCAATAGGGTCATGTGACTTGGCCTTGTAAAAAAATATATATATACTGTATATATACTACTAAGCTGCAATCAATCATAGTGGTACATTGATAGAGCAGAGCTGTAGGGTAAAGCATGGGTGGTGAATAGATCAGTAGCTTGACCCTTTGGGCCTGGAGTTGGATTTTTGAGGCAGTACAGCTAAATTGGATTTGCTGTATGGTATGGGAGAGGGACAGGGCAACAGGTGGGCTCCAGACCCCCAACAGACCGTAAATATCACTTAAAGCATCGGTCAAAAGTTTGGACACCCATCATGTAATGTTTCTCCTTGTTCTTATTGGAATGTGCACAGTGTAGGTTCAGACTGAAAGCAGCAAAATGACAAAGGAACATAGCGAAATAGGGAGTAAATAAATGTGTGATACCAACCAGTGCAGACCAGTTGGAATGGCCATGGCTGCAGAACGGTGGGGTGTACATGCTGGAGAAGAGCTGGGAATTTGGAATAAATCAATAGGATCATCACAAAGCTCGCCTCTACCCGTCACACCTCCCCTCCATGCTTCATGGTGGTCACCACATGTACAAACCATTCACCTTTTCTGCCTGTCACAATGACACGTTAGCTGATAAACGTTTCTAATTCTGACTCCTCAGACCACCGTGTAGATCTCTCCTGATCTACTGTTCAGTGCTTGTGTTGCCCGGTCCATACAAGTCTCTTATTGTTTGCGGTCCTCAGTAGCGACCTCGTTGCAGCATTTCGGCCATAAAGGCCGCTTATCGCTTTCTTCTCTGGACAGCTGATGTTGACATATGTCTGCTACATGATGTCTGTGCATCATTTATGAGGGCTGATATCTGAGTGGCAGTCGGCTTGTGATTTTGGAGGCTGGTAATTTTGATGAACCTATCCTCTGCAGTAGAGGTTATTCTTAGTCTTCCTCTCCTGGGCCAGTTTCATCATAGCGATTGATGGTCTTCTTTATTTTGGCTAACCTTCATATCTTAAATTAATGATGAACTGTCGATTCAAATTACTTAATTGATTGGTTCTTGCCAGATTCTGGCTTGATACAGATGTGGAATGGTTTCAGCGCTGGAAGGAGATGTGGACCAACACTGCTCCTGCAAATGGCCACAGATATTCATTCTGATGGCTGATCATTGAAGCCATTCCAGCTGATGAAGATGATGAGTGTATGACGGGGGTGGAGGTGTAAAACTGACATCAGAGTAATGAGGTACATGAGGAATCTTTGGTGTACCTGCTCCTGGTTTGTGACACATGTTTGTTCCTGCTGTCTTCAGTCTGAATCTACAATGTGCACATTCCAATGAGAACAAGGAAAACCATTGCATTGAACAGTGGTGTCCAAACATCTGGCCAGTACTGTATACGTTGGTGTGATATCTAGGTGCCCAACACTAGAGGGCCAGGCGGTGAGGACTTCTCCCAGGAGCCTGTTAGGGGTAAGCTGAAAGTAATAGATACACATCGGCCAGAGAGTTACTAGCATACAGCAGTGAGCTTTTCTCTACAATTACTGATCATCCTCCATATGTTTCAGGGATTATAAATTGGGATTCCCAACATCCTGGAGAATCATGCGAGTCGCTGCGGGTCTGGAAATCGCAAGAGGGGATTATTCCAAGGTAAGACTTAAAAAGCAGGGTGAGTGGTGACATCTCATAACGGAGCTCCTAGAGAGAGAACTTGTGACACGTTCTGATTCCTGGCTAATAATTCCATCACCTGTGCAATACTAAGGGATCCTGAAAAAAATTATTTGGTTTGTGGCCGTTAGGAAACACTGGTATAGAAGATCTCTTTGACGTTGAGGTGGTGCAGTGCAATTTTTTATCAGTAAGACACCTAGTTGGCCACAAGGTGGTGCTATTTATAGTGTCGACCACAAGAAGTCTGACTTGGGTGATCGTCCATGCGCACACTAGTCTCCACATTTACAGCATCGGATCAAAAATGACAGCAAGCACCAGGCTCATCTGTTGTAAAGACAGCACTAGCATCAACGGAGCCGAAAAGCCCATAGCTCGTGTGTCCATCAGTCAGATGTAAGCTGACATGGTCATTTAGTGACGTGTATATTGAATACTTGTAGATTGTGAGCCCTCACGGGTAGGGTCCTTTCTCCTTCTGTATCAGTCGTGACTTGTTTAAGATTACTGTACTTATTTTTTATGTACTGTATACGTCCTCACATGTAAAGTGCCATGGACTAAATGGCACTATAATAATAATAATTATCCTTTTAAGAATTGTGGTTTACAATGGGATTATTGGGTTCACCCCCATCAAAGTTGGACAGTGGAGCCAAAGTACTGATATAGTTAATAGTAGCAGCTCCCTCTGCTGGACAATCTGTTGTACTGCATGAGAACTGCTCAGCGACCTCGCCTGACTGCTTGCAGGACAATAACCTGTGATTAGCGCAGATTGCAGGTGCATAAATAGCAATGTGCATTTTACCATAAAACATTAGCACTCAGCAGGAGACCCCCTGCTGCTCAGTATCACACTGTGCCTGATAGGTAAACAGCACCTCCTAAAATCATATCCACTCCTCCACCGCAGTGGTACCGAGTGGCTGGACGGAGGCAGCGAATCTCTCCTTCCAGTCTGCCTAGTTGGGACCTGTGGATTATTTTTGTTCATTCATTCACAGTCGTAGCCTCCAGAACTTTATCTTTATGTAGCTTCACTATAAGACATCTGGCTTTTTTGCGTCTGTATGACCGTGTTCACGTGGAGCATAAATACTGTGTTTACACAATAACAATCTTCTCTGATTATTGCAGTTTTGCTGCATTTTTTATGCCTTTCCCTCTTATTTGGTTTGTTTCTGGTGCAGATATGAATCTATGTTCTTAATGTGTTTTTTTTAAAGTACAAGAAGTTTTGACTCTGGTTTTAAAAAGTACCTGCAGATTTTTATAATAAACAAAATCCCATTTGGAGTTTAACCCCTTAACGACCGCCGATACGCCTTTTAACGGCAATAGATAAGGGTACTTAAACCACAGCACCGTGAATTCACTGCGCTGTGGAAAAAGTGTATAGCGCCCCCCAGTGTCAGAATTTCTCTGGGGTGTCGGCTGCCAGTGGTAGCCGAGACCTCAGAGAACATGAATGTGGTCAGTTTTTACCGACCCTGGTGTTACGATCGCCGTTATTAACCGTGTAACGGCGACCGCAAAAAAAAGCCCAATGTGCCATTTAATTTCTCTGTCATGATCCCAGTGCAGGTTTTTGAGCTGCACGTCAGGGGTTAATGTCTGGAACTCAGTGCAGGTTTTGACTTGCACACCTGGGGTTAATGATTGTGGCCTATTTCTGGTTCTGGGAGAGCTTCTTAAACCCCTGGGAAGCTCCAATCCCTGCCAGTTATACTTTTGCCTTTGGCCGAGTGAGGTGACCTCTGTGTGCCTGTGCCTGTTCATTGTTATAGCTTGCTTATATGGTTCTGACCCGGTTCTGTTTCCCGTTGTGAGTTTGCCTGTTGATTCTGTACTGTGCTATCCTCTCTGTGTATGACTCATTGCCTGTTATCTGACTACTCTCTGCTCGCCCCTCTTGTACCTTGCAGCTATCTCTGTGTATGACTCATTGTCTACGTCCTGACTACCCTCCCTGTCTATGCCCCTTGGTAACTTTGTCTCGCAGTTACCCTGCTAGGAGTTCTCTTGCAGCTCCTGGCTCTCTGGAGTTTAGGCCACGCCCCTAGCAGTCACGTGCTTCAGGTCCTGCGGCTGCTGCCCGCTCCACAGGTATCTTTGAGCACAGTTCGCTTTACTCAGGACACACGCACTGGCTCAGTGAGCAAGTTCAGTGCGGTGTTTCTGACATTCTCTCTCCTCTGATGTGATCGCACATCAGAGAAGAGAGAAATAGGGTCCCCGATTTCCCCCCGGTACCTTCCTGGGTCTCCTGGCCTCCCCCCATGGCTGCTGGCGTCTTCAGAGGCCTGTTTCACACTTCAGTTTTTTTGCATCAGTTCAAATCCGCCAAAAAGTCATTCAAGCGGATCCGTTGTTAACTGATGTGAACGGATGGCACAGGATCCGTTTTTAGACGGATCCTGAAAATGCGGAAATTTAAAGGAAATGCTGGCCGGGAAGGGGGGGGGGAGGAGAGAGAGAGAGAGAATTTTTTTTTTTTTTGTCCGGCACCCAGAAAGAATTTCGGGTTAAATGAGTGTCTGGAGGATCCGCCACAGAAAAAACGTTACAAGCTCCGTTTTGAAATCTTTGAGGATGGTGACGGACAGCAAATTTTGGCGGATCCTCAAAAAAAACGGATGCAACGGACAGCAATCCGTCACAATCCGCCATTAATGCAAGTCAATGGGGAAAAAAACGGATCCTCAAAAAAAATTTGAGGATCCGTTTTTTTCAAAACCTGGCGGATTGTGACTGATTGTAAAAAACGGAAGTGTGAAAGAGGCCTTACGGTAAAAAAATAGTAAATAAACTCCCCCCCTCTGTCACCCCCTTAGTTAGGGAAAAATAATGAAATACAAAAAAAATATATTTATTTCCATTTTCCCATTAGCGTTAGAGTTAGGCTAAAGTTAGGATTGGGGTTAGGATTAGGGTTAGGGGTGTGCTGTGGTTAGGGTTGTGGTTAGGGTTATGGTTAGAGCTGGGATTAGGGTTAGGGGTGTGTTGGGGTTAGGTTTGTGGTTAGGGTTATGGTTGGGATTAGGGTTATGGGTGTGTTGGGGTTAGAGTTGGAGTTAGAATTGTTTGAGAGTTTCCACTATTTAGGCACATCAGTGGGTCTCCAAACGCGACATGGCGCTACCTGTTACGCTATTGGAGACGGGAGCAAGAGTGGACCCACTGGACCGTGACGTCGAACCCTCCCTGAGCGAGCGCACCAGGTGGACCGACCCCTATACAGGGACCGTTTGGGAGCAGGCTCAAGGAGTTCAAACGTCACGGCAGCCAGGACCAGGGGTCGGCTCGAGAAGAGGAGCAGCAGAGGAGAACCTAGCGAGACATCCGGAGGAACCAGAGTCCAGGGACTGGCGAGAGTGAAGCTGGCGGAGGAAGGAGGACAACGGGACCAGGCGGAAGCAGGGTACAGCGGGCTGAAACAAAAGGAAAACACAGAGAAGGTTAGCGGGGAACCAGAGGAGAAGGACACGGGAGCCGGGAGAGAGAACTGGAGCAAGGGGCTAACAACAGGGAGCAGGGCCTAGACAAAGTGAGTAGTAACTCGATAGTCAGGCGCCTCCCACAGGGAGGGCAGCCTGAAATACCTAATGGTAGCCTCTGATAGGCCAGGCAGAGAGTCCGGGTCAGGTCAGGCTGGGAGGCGTCCATACTGTACGGACGCGTGGTCTGGCACCCCGGCGCGTGCGCAGAGGCACAGTGCGCGCGGCCGAGGGCAGAGGAGGAGCGCCCCGGGAAGCCGCCCGCTGGAAAGGAGGAAGACGGGAGGCGTGTGCTGGAGCCGAGAGACAGGAGGGACCCGGGCCGGAAGCAGAAGCGGCGGCGGGAGCAGCGGTTGAGTATGGAGGCGGCAGGGGCAGCGGGGCCAGGAGCGACGGTGCTGACACCCCCATTGATTCCAGCCAATTTTGCGTTCAAAAAGTCAACCGGTGCTCCCTCCCTTCCGAGCCCCGACATGTCCCCAAACAGTGGTTTACCCCAACATATGGGGCATCAGCGTACTCAGGAAAAATTGCACAACAACTTTTGGGGTCCAATTTCTCCTGTTACCCTTGTGAAAATAAAAATTTGAGGGCGAAAAGATCATTTTTGTGGAAAAATATGATTTTTTATTTTCACTGCTCTATGTTATAAACTTGTGTGAAGCAGTTGGGGGCTCAAAGTGCTCACCACACATAGATAAGTTCCTTAAGGGGTCTAGTTTCCAAAATGGTGTCACTTCCATCAGGTGCTCTTCAAACGCGACGTGGCATCCTATCTCAGTTCCAGCCAATTCTGCATTGAAAAAGTCAAATGACGCGTCTTCCCTTCTGAGCCCTTCCGTGCGCCCAAACAGTGGTTTACCCCCACATATGGGGTGCCGGAGTATTCAGGAGGAATTGCACAACAAATTTTGTGATTCATTTTCTCTTTTTAACCTGAGAAAATAAAAAAATTTGGTTCTGAAGTAAAATGTTTGTAAAAAAAAAAAGTTAAATGTTAATTTTTTACTTCCACATTGCTTCAGCTCTTGTGAAGCACGTAAAGGGTTAATAAACTTCTTTTATGTGGTTTTGAGCACCTTGAGGGGTGCAGTTTTTAGACTGGTGTCACTTTTGGGTATTTTCTGCCATATAGGCCCTTCAAAGTGACTTCAAATGTGATGTGGTCCCTAAAAAACAATGGTTCTGTAAATTTTGTAGTAAAAATTAGAAATCGCTGGTCAACTTTTAACCCTTATAACTTCCTAACAAAAAAAAAATTTGTTTCCAATATTGTGCTGATGTAGACATGTGGGAAATATTATTTATTAAGTATTTTGTGTGACATATCTCTCTGATTTAACCCCTTTCTGACATCAGACGTACTATCTCGTCCACGATACCTGGGCCGGTATGACCGGGGAAGGGATAGTACGTCTTAGCGACCAGCAGCGCTCCCGGGTGTCAGCTGATTATCACAGCTGACACCCGGCACTGTGTGTCAGGGGAGGTCACGTACCGTCCCCGGCACATTAACCCCTGGCACACTACAATCAAACATGATCGCAGTGTACCCGGGGATTATGGAAGAATCGCGCAGGGAGGGGGCTCCCTGCGTCCTTCCCTGAGACCCTCGGAGCAGAGTGACGTGCTGCGCTGCTCCGAGGGTCTCTTTCCCTGCAGGGCAGGCACTGAGAAAGCCTCTGCAGTGCCTGTCAGATCGCAGATCTGACAGAGTGCTGTGCAAACTGTCAGATCAGCGATCTGACACTTTATTATAATGTCCCACATTGGGACAATATAATAAAGTGAAAAATAATTTATAAAAAAAAACCTAAATAAATAATAAAAAAAATCCCTAATAAACTCTTTTTTGTAAATAATAAAAAAAAACACATATTTCGTATCGCCGCATCCATAACGACCCGCCCTATAAAACTGTCCCACTAGTTAACCCCTTTAGTGAACCACTTCAAAAAAAAAAAAAAACTAGGCAAAAATCAAATGCTTTATCATCATACCGCCGAACAAAAAGTGCAATAACACACAATCAGTTCAATAAGGAATAAATTCTTGGACTTTGAGTGCGCTGCCAGACAAATTCAATAACCACACAAGGTTAAAAAGTTAACCCTTTAATCCCTACGCGTTTCGAAGCATAACGCTTCTTCTTCAGGGGTTGATACATGTAGATGTATCAACCCCTGAAGAAGAAGCGTTATGCTTCGAAACGCGTAGGGATTAAAGGGTTAACTTTTTAACCTTGTGTGGTTATTGAATTTGTCTGGCAGCGCACTCAAAGTCCAAGAATTTATTCCTTATTGAACTGTGGTACGGTTCCGCTGTGGACCGTTGGACGTGCAGCAGGCTGACTTACTATACAGGCTTTATTTTCTCTTTGAGAAGGTGAGTTTAATACTTTCAGTATTTGTACATTTTACCCGGATAAGACCCTATTGCGCTTTTGTTTCAACCCTTTAGTGAAAATAACACACAATCAAAGAGACGTATATAAATAAACATGGTACCGCTGAAAATATCATCTTGTCCCACCCCACAAAAAACGAGCCGCCACACAGCGTCATCAGCAAAAAAATAAAAAAGTTATAGCTCGCAGAATAAAGCGATGTAAAAATAATTATTTTTTATATAAAATTGGTTTTATTGTATAAAAGCACCAAAGCATAAAAAAATGAAATAAACGATATATCACTGTAATCGTACTGACCCGAAGAATAAAACCGCTTTATTAATTTAACCGCACGCGGAACGGTGTAAACGCACCCCCCAAAAAGAAATTCATAAATTGCTGGTTTTTGTTCATTTTGCATCCCAAAAATCGGAATAAAAAGCGATCAAAAAATGCCATGTGCCTGAAAATGGTACCAATAAAAACGTCAACTCATCCCGCAAAAAATAAGACCTCACATGACTCGGTGGGTCAAAATATGGAAAAATTATAGCTCTCAAAATGTGGTGATGCACAAACTATTTTTACAATAAAGAGCATCTTTTAGCGTGTGACAGCTGCCAAATATAAAAACCGCCATAAATAGTAAATCAAACCCCCCGTTATCACCCCCTTAGTTAGGGAACAATAATAAATAATTTAAAAAAATGTGTTTATTTCCATTTTTCCATTAGGGCTGAGATTAGGGTTAGGGGTGTGTTAGGGTTGGAGTTAGAATTGGGGGGTTTCCACTGTTTGGACACATCAGGTGTTCTCCAAGCGCAACATGGCGTCTGATCTCAATTCCAGCCACTTTTGCGTTGAAAAAGTCAAACGGCGCTCCTTCCCTTCCATGCTCTGCCGTGCGCTCAAACAGCAAACAGTAGTTTACCCCCACATATGGGGTATCAGCCTACTCAGGTCAAATTGCACAACTTTTGGGGTCCAATTTCTCCTGTTACTCTTGGGAAAATAAAAAAAAATTGGACCTGAAGTAATTTTTTTGTGAAGAAAAGTTAATTTTTTTTTTTTTTAAACATTCAAAAAATTCCTGTGAAGCACCTGAAGGGTTAATAAACTTATTGAATATGGGTTTGAGTACCTTGAGGGGTGCAGTTTTTAGATTGGTGTCACTTTTGGGTATTTTCATATAGACCCCTCAAAGTGACTCCAAATGTGATGTGGTCCCTAAAAAAAAAATGGTGTTGTAAAAATGAGAAATCGCTGGACAACTTTTAACCCTTATAACTTCCTAAAAAAAAAAATACCGTATATACTTGAATATAAGCCGAGATTTTCAGCCCAAAAATTGGGCTGAAAGTCCCCCTCTCGTCTTATATTCGAGTCATATACAAAGGGGGTCAGAGGGGGAGGGGGGGCGGGGGTGTCAGGTCATACTTACCCGTCCTGACGCTGTGTCTTGAACCCCCAGCTTCTCCCCGTGCTCTCTCTTCCTGCCTTCATGAGTTTTAATGAGCGGTACCACATGACCGCTGAAGGCAGGAAGAGAGAGCGCGGAGAAACTGGGGGCTCAAGACACAGCGTCAGGACGGGTAAGTATAGTGATACTCACCTGTCCTGCGTCCATGGCTGCTTGCTGCTGTCTGTCATCGGTCAGTGACTTCAGACAGCAGAGGGCGCGGTGACGTGGTTAGTGCGCGCCGCGCCCCCTGCAGTCTGAACGTCACTGACTGATGACGTGGCAGATAGCGGTGAGCAGCCATGGACGCAGGACACGTGAGTATCTCAGGTGCCAGCAGTGACACCGGCACCTGACACCCAGCGACGGAGAGATGAGTATGTCATTTTTTTTATTTTTACATGCAGCAGCAGCAGCATGGGGGCAGCATACGGGGGAATAATCTATGGAGCTTCTTCTGGGGTCAGCATATGGGGGAACAATCTATGGAGCTTCTTGTGGGGGCAGCATATGGGGGAATAATCTGGAGCTTCTTCTGGGGTCAGCATATGGGGGAACAACCTATGGAGCTTCTTATAGGGGCAGCATATGGGGGAATAATCTGGAGCTTCTTCTGGGGGCAGCATATGGGGGAACAATCTATGGAGCTTCTTATGGGGCAGCATATGGGGGAACAATCTATGGAGCTTCTTATGGGGCAGCATATGGGGGAACAATCTATGGAGCTTCTAATGGGGGCAGCATATGGGGGAACAACCTATGGAGCTTCTTATAGGGGCAGCATATGGGGGAATAATCTGGAGCTTCTTCTGGGGGCAGCATATGGAGGAACAATCTATGGAGCTTCTTATGGGGCAGCATATGGGGGAACAATCTATGGAGCTTCTTATGGGGACACCATATGGGGGAATAATCTATGGAGCATTTCCCACCCTAGGCTTATACTCGAGTCAATAAGTTCTCCCAGTTTTTTGTGGCAAAATTAGGGGGGTCGGCTTATACTCGGGTCGGCTTATACTCGAGTATATACGGTATATATATTTTGGTTCCAAAATTGTGCTGATGTAAAGTAAACATATGGGAAATATTACTTAAGTATTTTGTGTGTCATATCTCTCTGATTTAAGGGCATAAAAATTCAAAGTTGGAAAATTGTGAAATTTTCAAAACTTTCACCAAATTTCCGTTTTTTTCCAAATAAACACAAGTCATATCAAATAAATTTTACCACTAACATGAAGAATTAGTGTGATCCGTTAAAGCGTTCCAGAGTTATTACCTCATAAAGTGACAGTGGTCAGAATTGTAAAAATTGGCCTGGTCATTAAGCTGCAAATTGGCTCTGTCACTAGGGGTTAAAGGGGATAAAGAGGCATAGGCGAAGTATGCTAAGAATTATATTTTATTAAAAAAAAATGTAAAACAATAAGCAGCAGGATAATCTCAAATTATCCGGGTGATTACACACAGTGGCCCAGGATATAAATTTAAGGCAGCCATGTTTCATAAACAGTGATTCAAAACCGTATCACATGCAATAATGTGTTGTAGGAAGAAGCAAATCACAGGTATCCTATAAAGTGGTAAGTGCTTATATGTAATGTAGAATGCGATCACCTACAACACAGAAAATTACAATCTTATACTAGTAAACAAGCTGAAGAGCCCAGCGCTGCCCGGGCATAGTACCTAACTGTGGGTCCCACTCTCTTCCTTAACAGCCCCGCTCTCCACCCGCCATCACGCTCTGTCCTTTTGCAGCCCCGCTCTCCACCCGCCATCATGCTCTCCACCCGCCATCACGCTCTCTCCTTCCACAGCCCCGCTCTCCATCCGCCGTCCTGTTCTATCCCTCTGCAGCCCTCCACAGCCCTGCTCTCTTCCTCCACAGCCCCGCTCTCTTCCTTAACAGCCTCGCTCTCTTCCTTAACAGCCCCACTCTCTCCCTCCACAGCCCCGCTCTCTCCCTCCACAGCCCCGCTCTCTCCCTCCACAGCCCCGCTCTCTCCCTCCACTTCCCCTCTCTCTCCCTCCACAGCCCCGCTCTCTCCCTCCACAGCCCCGCTCTCTCCCTCCACAGCCTCGCTCTCTCCCTCCACAGCCCCGCTCTCTCCTTCCACAGCCCCGCTCTCTCCTTCCACAGCCCCGCTCTCTCCCTCCACAGCCCCGCTCTCTCCCTCCCCAGCCCCGCTCTCTCCCTCCACAGCCCCGCTCTCTCCCTCCACTGCCCCGCTCTCTCCCTCCACTGCCCCGCTTTCTCCCTCCTCAGCCTCGCTCTCTTCCTCAACAGCCCCGCTCTCTTCCTCAACAGCCCCGCTCTCTTCCTCAACAGCCCCGCTCTCTTCCTCAACAGCCCCGCTCTCTCCCTCCACAGCCCCGCTCTCTCCCTCCACTGCCCCGCTCTCTCCCTCCACTGCCCCGCTCTCTCCCTCCACTGCCCCGCTCTCTCCCTCCACTGCCCCGCTCTCTCCCTCCACTGCCCCGCTCTCTCCCTCCACTGCCCCGCTCTCTCCCTCCACTGCCCCGCTCTCTCCCTCCACAGCCCCGCTCTCTCCCTCCACAGCCCCGCTCTCTCCCTCCACAGCCCCGCTCTCTCCCTCCACAGCCCCGCTCTCTCCCTCCCCAGCCCCGCTCTCTCCCTCCCCAGCCCCGCTCTCTCCCTCCCCAGCCCCGCTCTCTCCCTCCCCAGCCCCGCTCTCTCCCTCCACAGCCCCGCTCTCTCCCTCCACAGCCCCGCTCTCTCCCTCCACAGCCCCGCTCTCTCCCTCCACAGCCCCGCTGTCTCCCACTCTCTCCCTCCACAGCCCTGCTCTCCCGCTCTTTCCCTCCACAGCCCCGCTGTCTTCCTCCACAGCGTCAGCCCCGCTCTCCATGTGTGGCACCCCTGAGGGTTCATTTGCCACAGAGGTACTGCACCTCCTCCTGAGGTGTGGTGCCCCACCATCCAGGTAGGTTGGAGGCTCCCAACCACGCTCCAACACTCGCATCCCACACAACACGGTAGTTCAGCAAAGCCACATTGCGGCTCCCTGCTTAGAGTGTAGCAGAGCACCTTTGGTGGCTCCCTGCTTGGAACACGAAACGTGCTGGGAGGCGGGTGGAGTTTAAAATACATAAGAGAGTGGGAAGTTTTAGAATTTCAGAGAGTTCGAGGTCAGTCAGTCGGAGGGAGTCACTCAGAGAGGAGTGAGGAGAGAGGATCCCTGAGAGAGGGATGGAGGAAGGAGTGCTGCAGCTGCCTCAGTGATCTGAGCCAGCTGGCACGGGAAAGGAAAAAAGAGAAAGACATTGAACAGAAACCTGATCTTCCATAAGAAGGAAAGAATAGTACGGAACGTAGGAGTAAAAGGGAACAGAGGGCGTGGGTTAGAAGAAGAACCCAGCCTAGAAGTTCTAAGCGCAAGGCCGGGGCCCGGTCCCTGAGGTTGTATGGACACTAATGGTTCTGCAGCAGACACCAGTGGAGTAGTGGGCTGTAAATGCACTACTCCCATCTAAGACTTGGGGGCCCAACAGCAACATTGATAGTGAGCCGGCACTCAGGAGTAAGGAGTCCCCGAAGCAGGCTACAGCTGTCTGCCGTACAAGTAGAGTTCTTGGGAACATCGTCAGAAGGAACTCCAGTGTAACTCAGTACTAGGAGATCTTCACACTTAAAGGCGCTATAGAGGAGACGTTCAGAAAGGCACATGTTGGCGGAGTGTTGGAAGGGAGCATCCTATCTTGCCTGGAGGTCGACTGAGTCCCTGACCCGGAGGACACAGCACGGAGGCAGGCACCTGTGTGTACTACAGACTGTGAGTGAAGCTTTGGAACTACAAGCCCTGGTGTCCTCCATTCATTCCTGCGCCAACACACCTGGTACCGCTACATCTGGGTACCAGCTTCTACACTGCCTGCGCCTCTCAGCTACCCCTATATCTACACTGCCCTGGGACTACAGCTCCACCTGTGGGGAGCTTCACCATCTTCGCTGCAACACACCACCAGTCCCAGAGGATCTGCATGCAGTGTCGGCTTAACATCTCCCTTGCCGAACACCACAGGTGGCGTCACAAACTATTCATCAATTCTGTTTCATTGTTCTTTCACCCCCTTTTGCCATGGAGCCCCAGGGCCACGGACCTGGTCACAGCTTCCATGACAACTCCCATTGAGATCAACGGGCCCGGTGCCGAGTACCCCGATAGCCCTGGTCGGGCGCTCCACATGCACCACCCGCGGTGACGCCGGGACCAGGAGAGAGAGCTGCGCAGATTGTTCGGCCGGAGTTGCAGCGTGTGTGATTGGGTGGCCTGCAGGGGGCATGGCCTAGCGCTGTAGTAGGCCGCAGTAGAAGCCGGGGGCTAAATTTAGGCCGGGAAGCTGCAACGAAGAGGGGTGATAGCGCGGTTGGCGACAGGGAGCGCCGACTGAGCCGGGACAGGGCTGGGAGGCCCCTGTCCTGAAGACTGTCTTCCTCCACAGCCCCGCTCTCCATGCACTGTCCTGCTGTAGCTGTATCCGTCCTCAGCCCAGCTCTCCATCCGCGTCCCACTCTGATGCTTCGTGATTGATTGGTGTCCCACTCTGCTGCTTCATGATTGGTTGGTGATACACACATACATACATTCATTTTTATATATATACATGTGGGAACATAAGACCATAGAGTGCATAAATGCATGTAATATGGAGTTGCCGACTAACTTAGATTGCCTTTTAAACTTACCTGAGTATAAGTCTCGGCCACAGGCCCACCTCGGCTAGACGCCGACAGCGCCGTTTCGCCTGACTGGCTTCCTCACATGGGGGTATGTGTTCCCCATTTGAGAAAGCCAGTTAGGCTGGAGTCACACACAACGATTAAAAAATCGGTCCGATTTTAACGGTCCGAAATCGCACAAAGGTTTCTTCAACATGGCTCCGTCTGTGATCCGATTTTCCAGCGTAGAACCGATTTTATACGCATGTAAGCATCCGTTTGACATCCATCTGCCGAGATTTTCTCGCAGACTTGCAAAATGGACATCTAATGGAGCCCTATGACAGGTTTTCAAACACAAAGGAAAGAATAGATATAGACACATAGAATACATATATATATATATATATATATATATACATATATTTATAATTCATGCAGTTCTTCATAGCAGAATAGCCACTGAAACATTTGCCGGCTTCTGTAAAATCATTCCCCTACCCGACATGAAATGACACATGGTTTACATACAGTTAACCATTTCATTTCATGTTTTTTTTTTTATGTCTATCACTAGTAATTAGATGAGGGTTTTTGTGTAAAATTTTGGAGTTGTAGGTGTTAATTTAAGGGGTTAATTTGTTGTAAAAAATTGCGGGGACTCCCTGCAGCCTCAGTGACGTCAGCGGAATTCCCCGCAATTTTTTACAATTAACCCCTTAAATTAACACCTACAACTCCAAAATTTTACACAAAAACCCTCATCTAATTTCTAGTGATAGACATATAAAAAAAAACATGAAATGAAATGGTTAACTATATGTAAACCATGTGTCATTTCATCTCAGGTAAAGGAATGAATTTACAGAAGCCGGAAAATGTTACAGTGGCTATTCTGCTATGAAGAACTGCATGAATTATATATATATATATATATATATATATATATATATATATATACAGTGGGGAAAAAAAGTATTTAGTCAGTCAGCAATAGTGCAAGTTCCACCACTTAAAAAGATGAGAGGCGTCTGTAATTTACATCATAGGTAGACCTCAACTATGGGAGACAAACTGAGAAAAAAAAATCCAGAAAATCACATTGTCTGTTTTTTTTTTCATTTTATTTGCATATTATGGTGGAAAATAAGTATTTGGTCAGAAACAAGCAATCAAGATTTCTGGCTCTCACAGACCTGTAACTTCTTCTTTAAGAGTCTCCTCTTTCCTCCACTCATTACTTGTAGTAATGGCACCTGTTTAAACTTGTTATCAGTATAAAAAGACACCTGTGCACACCCTCAAACAGTCTGACTCCAAACTCCACTCTGGTGAAGACCAAAGAGCTGTCAAAGGACACCAGAAACAAAATTGTAGCCCTGCACCAGGCTGGGAAGACTGAATCTGCAATAGCCAACCAGCTTGGAGTGAAGAAATCAACTGTGGGAGCAATAATTAGAAAATGGAAGACATACAAGACCACTGATAATCTCCCTCGATCTGGTGCTCCACGCAAAATCCCACCCCGTGGGGTCAGAATGATCACAAGAACGGTGAGCAAAAATCCCAGAACCACGCGGGGGGACCTAGTGAATGAACTGCAGAGAGCTGGGACCAATGTAACAAGGCCTACCATAAGTAACACACTACGCCACCATGGACTCAGATCCTGCAGTGCCAGACGTGTCCCACTGCTTAAGCCTGTACATGTCCGGGCCCGTCTGAAGTTTGCTAGAGAGCATTTGGATGATCCAGAGGAGTTTTGGGAGAATGTCCTATGGTCTGATGAAACCAAACTGGAACTGTTTGGTAGAAACACAACTTGTCGTGTTTGGATGAAAAAGAATACTGAGTTGCATCCATCAAACACCATACCTACTGTAAAGCATGGTGGTGGAAACATCATGCTTTGGGGCTATTTCTCTGCAAAGGGGCCAGGACGACTGATCCGGGTACATGAAAGAATGAATGGGGCCATGTATCGTGAGATTTTGAGTGCAAACCTCCTTCCATCAGCAAGGGCATTGAAGATGAAACGTGGCTGGGTCTTTCAACATGACAATGATCCAAAGCACACCGCCAGGGCAACGAAGGAGTGGCTTCGTAAGAAGCATTTCAAGGTCCTGGAGTGGCCTAGCCAGTCTCCAGATCTCATCCCTACAGAAAACCTTTGGAGGGAGTTGAAAGTCCGTGTTGCCAAGCGAAAAGCCAAAAACATCACTGCTCTAGAGGAGATCTGCATGGAGGAATGGGCCAACATACCAACAACAGTGTGTGGCAACCTTGTGAAGACTTACAGAAAACGTTTGACCTCTGTCATTGCCAACAAAGGATATATCACAAAGTATTGAGACGAAATTTTGTTTCTGACCAAATACTTATTTTCCACCATAATATGCAAATAAAATGAAAAAAAAACAGACAATGTGATTTTCTGGATTTTTTTTCCTCAGTTTGTCTCCCATAGTTGAGGTCTACCTATGATGTAAATTACAGACGCCTCTCATCTTTTTAAGTGGTGGAACTTGCACTATTGCTGACTGACTAAATACTTTTTTTCCCCACTGTGTATATATATATATATATATATATATTGTATTCTATGTGTCAATATCTATTCTTTCGTTTCTTTATTTAACCGGTCAGTGTGATTTTACTGTATTGCTAAATGAATTGCCGGCTTTTTGTAAAGGACACCGGGTGCGATTTTATCGCAACTCACATATCTGGTCCGTTTGTAATCCGATTTTTTATCGCCCCCATAGACTTGCATTGGCGAGTCCGATCCGAAATTCGATGACAATCGCAGCATGCTGCGATTGTCTCGGTCCGAGGAGACGTTCAGAAAAAAAATCGGATAATGGGAGCTGCCCCATAGAATAACATTGGGACGAATGCAATGTGATTTTTTATCGCATTGCATTCATCCGATTTAATCGCTAGTGTAACTCCGGCGTTAGGCGAAACGTTGATATAGAAGCCAAAAGAGGAAAAAAAAAAGCACCAAAGCCGCACAGATCAGCAGCGCCTCTAGACACACAGGAGCACAGTTTTCTTGAAATCACATCAACTTTGCTTGGCAGTTAAATACAGCAGAATTTATGTGCAAAAAAGCAGCAGAAAATACGCAGATTTATGTTACATGTGAACACGGTCTAAATGTCTAAGAAAAGTTGATGTGATTCCATGAAATCTCACATGTCCTAATATTTCCAGGACCGGAAAAACCAGTATGAGAGATATCAGTGTCTGTGTGTTTAACACTCGTGGAATACATGTGGCAACCACACGTACCGACGACTGGGAAGCAGCGGTACTATTCGCATTGTTCCCCGGCGCCAGGTGCTGAAGACAGCTCTCATCATTCCCTCCTGCTTGTGCTGCAATAAGCAATAGGGAAAAATGTTGAGAGTTGTATTCAGCTGATAACAGCAAGACAAGGTGGATGCTGATAGGAGTACCATATTTTTCGGACTATAAGACACACTGGACCATAAGACGCATCTGAAATTTCCAGAAGGAAAATAGGGAAAAAAAATTAATGTGTCAAATGGGGGTCCGTCTTAGGGTGTGTGCACACTTTGCGGATTCTGCTGTGGATTTTTCCGCGCAGATTTGACTAAATCCGTAGGTCAAATGACTGCGTTTTACCTGCGGATTTTGTGCCGATTAGCCTTTGGTTTGACACCTATAATGGAGCAGGTGTCAAACCACTGCGGATTCCGCACAAAGAAGTGACATGCTGCGGATTTAAAGCCACAGCAAATCCGCGCGGAAAAATCCGCAACGTGTGCACTGGGTTTTTCATTTTCCATAGACTTAAATGGTACTGTACAACGCAGCAGAAACTGCTGGGGATCCGCAGGGCCAAATCCACTGCGGATCCACAGCATAATCCGCAACGTGTGCACACACCCTTTCAGTCCAATTTCAGCTTACTCATGGGGGATCAGCAGCACTGGTGGAGCGGGGTCACAGGCGGTGTTCGGTGGTCAGTTGATATAACTCCCATCCCAGGCAGGAAAGGAGACTTCCGGGAAATCCCATCCCAAGCTGGTGCGGCCGGTTCGGCGGTGTTGCTCTGTGGTGCGGTGGGGCTCCGCTAGCATCTTGTGAAAACCTGGAGGCCCCGCATATCCATTGCTGCTATGTGGTGACATCCGGGAAAATGGCCGCCGGGGGCGTCGTATGCTCGGATTGAGATCTCGGCGGCCGTTTTCCAGGAGGCCACCGAATCACAGCAAAGGATGTGCTGCGCCTCCGGGCTTTCACAAAATGCCAGTGGAGCCCCCCCCGCACCACAGAGCACCACCACCGAACCTGCCGCACCTGCTGCACCAGCCTGGGAAGGGAGTGAGATCATTGCCCGGCAACGTCGGACCGGGACTGCCGCAGAATCACCCGATTGGTTATCAGCTCCCATCATCTGACACCTACAGCTGCTAATTACAGTGAGAGCAGGAGCGGTGGATGGGAGTTTTCATCTGCCGCTCCTATAATAATTAAAAAAAAAAAGGCATGGGTTCCCCCCTATTTTTGCTAACAACAAACCAGGCAAAACTCACAGCTGGGGGCTGCAACGCTTAGCTGTCAGCGTTAGCAAGGTTAGTTATCAAGAATAGAGAGGTCCCCATGCTTTTTTAAAAATATTTAAGTAAATAATTTAAAAAAAAAAATGGCGTGGGGTCCCCTCCATTTTTGACAACCTGTCTTGCTAAACAGACAGCTGGGGCCTGATATTTTCAAGCTGGTAAGGGGCCATGGATATTGACCCCCCAGCCTAAAAATATCAGCTTGCAGCCGCCCAGAAAATGCACATCTATTAGATGCGCCAAATCTCGTGCTTTACCCAGCTCTTCCCACTTGCCCTGTGACGGTGGCAAGTGGGGTAATATTTGTGGGGTTAATGTCACCTTTGTATTGTCCGCTATGAAGCCTTCGGCTTAGTAATGGAGAGGCGTATATAAGGCTAGTTTCACACTAGCGTTTGGCAGAGCTGCGGAGGGCTGCGTAGTTCCTCTGTTAAGTCCCACCCACTGCCGCACCTCTTCCTTCAGCTCCGCCTACGTCGGCATGCGTCCTGCGTACCCTATCTTTAACATTGGGTACGCAGGCCATGCGAATGTATGCGGATGCCTGCTCATACATCGTTTTGACGCTGCTGCGAACGCAAAATGTTGCATTTTGTTGCTGTCGGTGCAGCGTCAAAACAACGCATGCGCAGGCATCCGCATACATTCGCATGGCCTGCGTACCCAATGTTAAAGATAGGGTATGCAGGATGCATGCCGACATAGGCGGAGCTTAAGGAGGAGGTGCGGCAGTGCGCGGGGCTTAACGGAGGAACTACGCAGCCCTCCGCAGCTGTGCCGAACGCTAGTGTGAAACTAGCCTAAGATACTCATCCATTACTAATCCTATAGTTATATTATAAATAAACACACATCAAGTATAATGTCTTTTATTGTAACCCCTTAGTGACAGAGCCAAATGTTAAAAATCTGACCAGTGTCACTTTATGTGGTAATAACTCTGGAACGCTTCAAGAAATTCCAGTGATTTTGAGACTGTTTTTTCGTGACAAAATTATACTTTATGATAATGGTAAGTTTAGGTTGAAATGTTTGTGTTTATTTATAAAAAATATCAGAAATTTGACAAAAATGTAAAAAAAAATTTCAAACTTTAAATGATTATCCCTTTAATTCAGATAGTCATACCACACAAAAAATTAGTAAATAATAATTCCCACATGTCTGCTCTACATCAGCACCATTTGTAAAATTGTATTTTATTTTGTAAGCATTTTAGGAGGTTTAAAAATGTAGCAGCAATTTTTCATTTTTTCAAAGAAAATTTACAATATTATTTTTTTTAGGGACCTATCCAGGTTTGAAGTGACTTTATGGGTCCTATGTATTGAGAAACCCCCCAAAGTTATACCATTTTAAAAACAACACCTCGTAACATACTGAAAACTGCTATCAGACAGTTTATTAACCCTTCAGGTGCTTTTCAGGAATTAATACAAAGTGGCATGATAGGAACGAAATAGTTGATTTTCACCACCTAATTGTCACTGACTTTTGAACAGGTTACTATAACCGGCAGACTCTAAGGCCGCTATTTGCTAGTGAATTGCCATGGCAAACATCAGGGCCACACAATCATGACCTGAGGGTGCCAATAGGGATAAAGAGGGAGAAGCCACACTCTCTTAAACATTTATATGTAGCAGTGAGTATTGGCAGCAGCATCTAAGGGGTTAAACATATATGGACGGTGACAAAACTGATCGTGGCTGATGCAGCAAGTTGTCAGCTATAGTGTACAGCTGACAGCTGCTGGATTGTCACCAGTATGGGGATGCTAGTCTCTTATATCTCAGGTCAGTTAAAAGGCGTATTGACGGTCATTAAGGGGTTAAATAAAAACAAAACACATTTTTCCATTTTTATTTACAAATAACAAACACAGTTATACTCACCTAAAGCCTAATTCCATTGAATCCCTCGTTCTCAGTATCCAAGATGGGAGATGGTGGTTTGTGAATGGTGCCTGTAAGCTGAACATACACAGAAGTGGCACAAGTCCTTGCCCCGGGCCTCTGTGTTGGTGGCACTTTATATAGAGTGTGGTCACCAGTGATGGACCTCCAGTGGTCACAGGGTTGTACATGGGTGCAAGGAATGCAGACTATAATATTGGTAGGTGGGTATAGCAGAGGTGCTACATACACAATTGATAAAAGTTCTCTGAAACCACCAATTTTGGTGGGATTGGCCATACATCTAGTGGGTATGGGTGGTTTCTGATAGATGGTGTAGGAGGAAAGAAGGATCCAGCATGTTGGATTTCATTGGTTGATTTTTTTTCTCTTGGAGATAGACATTGGTGGCAACTTATGAGTGGTTGTCACACAAAGAATACAGTAGCGCTCCTATGTATGGGGGAGCCGGGAGAGGTAACAGACTCCAAAGCATCTAATGTATATGATGTGCAATGTGTGTGGTGTTAGTGGACGTGGTAACTGGCATTTGGATGTCATGTTATGAGGACATTGTGAGTAGTGGGGCTCTCTTATAGGGATGTTGCACAGTGCGTGGTGTGGCTCTATTATGGGGCTTTGTGAGCGAAGAGGCTCTTTTATGAAGGCACTGAGTGTTGAGTCTCTGGTATTAGGATATTGTGAACAGTGGGGCTGTTATGGGGACACTGAGCGGTGGGGCTTTATGAGAGCACTGTGAGCTGTGGAGCTCTTTTAAGGGACATTGAGTGGTGGGGCTCCTGTGAGCAATGGAGCTCTATGTAGCACTGTGAACAGTGGAGCTCTGTTATGAGGGCACTGAGTGGTGAGGATCTGTTATAGGGCACTGTGTGTGGTGGGGCTCTGTTATGAGGGCACTTTGAGCAGTGGTGTGGAACGCCCGACCAGGGCTATCGGGGTACTCGGCACCGGGCCCATTGATCTCAATGGGAGTTGTCATGGAAGCTGTGACCCGGTCCGTGGCCCTGGGGCTCCATGGCAAAAGGGGGTGAAAGAACAATGAAACAGAATTGATGAATAGTTCGTGACGCCACCTGTGGTGTTCGGTAAGGGAGATATTAAGCCGACGCTGCATGCAGATCCTCTGGGACTGGTGGTATGTTGCAGCCAAGATAGTGAAGCTCCCCACAGGTGGAGCTGTAGTCCCAGGGCAGTGTAGATGTAGGGGTAGCTGAGAGGCGCAGGCAGTGTAGAAGCTGGTACCCAGATGTAGCAGTACCAGGTGTGTTTGGCGCAGGAATGAATGGAGGACACCAGGGCTTGTAGTTCCAAAGCTTTACTCACAGTTTGTAGTACACACACAGGTGCCTGCCTCTGTGCTGTGTCCTCCGGGTCAGGGACTCAGACGACCTCCAGGCAAAATAGGACGCTCCCTTCCAACACTCCGCCAACATGTGCCTTTCTGAACGTCTCCTCTATAGCGCCTTTAAGTGTGAAGATCTCCTAGTACTGAGTTACACTGGAGTTCTTCCTGACAGATGTTCCCAAGAACTCTACTTGTACGACAGACAGCTGTAGCCTGCTTCGGGGACTCCTTACTCCTGAGTCCCGGCTCACTATCAATGTTGCTGTTGTGCCCCCAAGTCTTAGATGGGAGTAGTGCATTTACAGCCCACTACTCCACCGGTGTCTGCTGCAGAACCATTAGTGTCCATACAACCTCGGGGACTGGGCCCCAGCCTTGCGCTTAGAACTTCTAGGCAGGGTTCTTCCTCTAACCCACGTCCTCTGTTCCCATTTTACTCCTACGTTCCGTACTATTCTTTCGTTCTTATGGAAGATCAGCTTTCTGTTCAATGTCCTTCTCTTTCTTTCCTTTCCCGTGCCAGCAGACACAGGTCACTGAGATCTGCTGCAGCACCTCCTTCCTCCATCCCTCTCCCAGGGATCTTCTTTCCTCACTCCTCTATGAGTGACTCTCTGACTGACTGACTGAAATTCTAAACCTTCCCACTCTTTTATGTATTCCAAACTCCACCCGCCTCCCAGCACGTTTCGTGTTCCAAGCAGGGAGCCACCAAGGGTGCTCTGCTACACTCTAAGCAGGGAGCCGCAATGTGGCTTTGCTGAACTACCGTGTTGTGTGGGACGCGAGTGATGGAGCGTAGTTGGGAGCCTCCAACTCACCTGGATGGTGGGGTACCACACCTCAGGAGGAGGTGCAGTACCTCTGTGGCAACTGAACCCTCAGGGGCGCCACACTCCCCCCCCCCCCCCCCCCGTTAAACACAGCACGTCTGCAGGCTGCAAGTTAAACAGAGTTAACAATACAGGAACATACAAAATTTCATAATGCTGAATAAACATGTCTTATACTAAACTTCCTAATATAGGAGGCACGGTTTCTTGAACGTTACAAACAAATTAACTGTCTAAATTTTAAATTATGCTACCTAATTTAAAGTGCTATATAAGCAAACTCAATATCAATTCACATTTGCTAGCAACACATCTCCTTTCTTTCACATTTTCCTCTTTCTACTGTCTCTTCTAGATGTAGGATGACAACCGTGGATACCTGGTTCGTCACCTGTACTTTCGATTCTATATTCACATCCTCAACATCTTTATTCAAAGTTCTGTAAACATTCACTATGTCTTTTTCTCAAGATACTTCCATAAAATCTGTCATTAATACTTTTCATCATACACTATTAATGTTATTCCTGGCACAGAAGTTAAAAAGTAAGCATTATCAATAAGTGCAAAAGTAGACACTGGTCCAGCCATCGTGTCTGGAAATGTCCCTATAACGAGGTAGGTCTTCTTTTACGAAGAGAGTCCTATGTAAAACCATGAGAGAGCACCTAAAGAGGTGCAAACTATGTATAATAACAGTTCTGGACCATTCAGCGTTCATGATCTCCACAGTTCAAGTGTGAAGGCTGCCAATACAACTGGGCAACAACTGGAAAAACAAAACTAAACCATGATGGTGAAAAATAGGAAACAAATGGCACAACTGTGCAAATACCCTCCTGGGTAACGAGAGTTAAAGTAAAGAGCGTTTTAACTAGTGATTGTCCCCTCCTGGGGTTTCTGGACTGGAACTGCTACCAGATGAGAGAAACGCATTGGCAGTCCTCAGGTATTCTTCCTCCAGTGGGGTGAAACTTGCGGCTTTCTGTACTTTTGGCTGTGGGACTGGTACTGAAGTTACGTTGCACATAGGGGTAGGTACAAACACAGTCTTCTCAATAACTGTTGCTGCAGAGGTATCAGGTGGCTGCTGCCTGTAGGTCTTTATGAGATCTTCCGGGATCCGTCTAATGTTCATAGCATACCATCCCCCCAGTCCTTCGTGTCTAGTGAAGGTCACATAATCTCCCAGGCTTAAGTTTCTGGCAGGGTGTCCTTCTCTCAAGTGAGGTTCCACATCTCTCCGGTCGAAAAACAGATCGGAGACTCGGCTAGGGTCATGGATAAAGCCGAACCCCCTCTCAGGATCCACATTCAGGATGCGGCCCCAACCTGCCGAGTCTCTGGGACCGTAGTGACCGGCACGATCCTGCTCCTTCCGGTCCAAATCAGGGCCCAGTACAGCTAACCTCCACTGCTCTCTGTCTCGGTGTTCAGCTGCCAGTTACCGGATAGTTGCTTGGCAGCTAGCCCAGTTCTCCTCGTCCTCCTGTTCCTCCCAAGACTGATCCAGACTAGTTTTGTACCGCGGCGCCACTGTCAGGGGTTCTGGTGTTACCCCCCGGGGGCTAGTATCCCGGTCCCAGACCAGATCTAACACGACCTGGCCAGCCGCTGAGACCGCGGTACACCCCAAGGCCTTCCCAGGTGCAGGGACATCAAACATACCTGGAGCCTCCTGGCAGTGTGAGTTCTGCTCCGGTGCAGGTGGGAGCTGGCCGGTGGCAGCAGTCCGCGTTGGAGCGGATGGTGGCTCCGGGCCCACGGGGCCTCTGGTGGGACCTGCGCAGCCGCGTCAGGTCCGGGCGGGAGCTCCTCTTCCTCCACTTCGGCTCCCGGGGCCTCATACAATTCCTCCTGTGGCGGCAGCGAAGGGGTTCCGGATGCTGCCGGTGGTGTGATGGCGGCTGCAGACTCCGTGGAGTCTGCCTGGGGATGCCCCGATGCAGCAGCGGCGGTTACCGCAGGTGTAGGCCCCTCCCGGGCGTGCTGCCAGTTCAGCCTCCACAAGGCCTCCTGCCTCAGCCGCAAACATTGGGTCAGCCGGGCAATCTCCTCCTCCAGCTGCCGTCGATTCAGCCTAGAAGCAGGGTCCGAGCCTTCAGCCATGGCGCCGGGGAGATCCAGCTCAGCCTCCCCGCGCTCCGCAGGCCTCCTTCCCTCTTCTTCCATCATGGCGTTCTGGTGTTCTTCTCCTTCCTGTCTCGGCTTCCTTCCCACCACTGGCTTCTGCTCCTCCTTCTGGGGGCGGCGTCTTCTTCCAACTCCTCCATACCAAGCCAGTATACGAACCCCTCGGGGGGTGGGCCATGTTGCTGTCGCATAGAAGTTTAGACAGGGGAGGCCCAGGACAGTCCGCGCTCTTTTCATAGGACCACCCATATGATCACGCCCTTCTTCTCCAGGCTGTCGGACATTTTAAGTATTCATTTCACAGTCTATCAAATTGGGTCTTCTGCACATTCTCAGAAGTTTTAAGTCCAAAAGATCGTAGGCACACAGAATTCGATGGCATCAGGTCTCGTCACCCTGTTCGTGAAGCCAAAATGGAGCGCCCGACCAGGGCTATTGGGGTACTCGGCACCGGGCCCATAGATCTCAATGGGAGTTGTCACGGAAGTTGTGACCCGGTCCGTGGCCCTGGGGCTCCATGGCAAAAGGGGGTGAAAGAACAATGAAATAGAATTGATGAATAGTTCGTGACGCCACCTGTGGTGTTCGGCAAGGGAGATGTTAAGCCGACGCTGCATGCAGATCCTCTGGGACTGGTGGTGTGTTGCAGCCAAGATAGTGAAGCTCCCCACATGTGGAGCTGTAGTCCCAGGGCAGTGTAGATGTAGGGGTAGCTGAGAGGCGCAGGCAGTGTAGAAGCTGGTACCCAGATGTAGCGGTACCAGGTGTGTTGGCGCAGGAATGAATGGAGGACACCAGGGTTTGTAGTTCCAAAGCTTTACTCACAGTCTGTATTACACACAGGTGCCTGCCTCCGTGCTGTGTCCTCCGGGTCAGGGACTCAGTCGACCTCCAGGCAAGATAGGACGCTCCCTTCCAACACTCCGCCAACATGTGCCTTTCTGAGCGTCTCCTCTATAGCGCCTTTAAATGTGAAGATCTCCTAGTACTGAGTTACACTGGAGTTCCTCCTGACAGATGTTCCCAAGAACTCTACTTGTACGGCAGACAGCTGTAGCCTGCTTCGGGGACTCCTTACTCCTGAGTCCCGGCTCACTATCATTGTTGCTGTTGGGCTCCCAAGTCTTAGATGGGAGTAGTGCATTTACAGCCCACTACTCCACCGGTGTCTGCTGCAGAACCATTAGTGTCCATACAACCTCGGGGACTGGGCCCCAGCCTTGCGCTTAGAACTTCTAGGCAGGGTTCTTCCTCTAACCCACGTCCTCTGTTCCCTTTTACTCCTGCGTTCCGTACTATTTCCTTCTTATGGAAGATCAGCTTTCTGTTCAGTGTCTGTCTCCTTCTTTCCTTTCCCGTGCCAGCAGACCCAGGTCACTGAGATCTGCTGCAGCACTTCCTTCCTCCATCCCTCTCCCATGGATCTTCTTTCCTCACTCCTCTCTGAGTGATTCTCTGACAGACTGACTGAAATTCTAAACCTTCCCACTCTTTTATGTATTCCAAACTCCACCCGCCTCCCAGCACGTTTCGTGTTCCAAGCAGGGAGCCACCAAAGGTGCTCTGCTACACTCTAAGCATGGAGCCGCAATGTGGCTTTGCTGAACTACCGTGTTGTGTGGGATGCGAGTGTTGGAGCGTGGTTAGGAGCCTCCAACTCACCTGGATGGTAGGGTACCACACCTCAGTAGGATGTGCAGTACCTCTGTGGCAACTGAATCCTCAGGAGCACCACAGGTGAGCTTTTATGAGGGGACAGTGTGTGTTCTGGAGTTCTATTATAAGGGAACTGTGAGTGGTGGGGCTTTGATATAAGCAGGGCTGTGGAGATGGAGGCGGTATAAAATGGACCAACTCCGACTAATAAAATATAGTATATTGGGTACAGTAGTACAATGCAGGATGTGCTGTAAATGTTTTCAGGAGAATTTGGGAAATTTATGAAATGTACTGTAAATGTCTGTCCTGTTCCTGATCTAAGAATCTGGCCTTTTAGTTGAGATGAATCTGTGCTGCACTTTATGTACATGCTCAGTAGTGGCCAGTGCTGTGGGGTCATAGATGAGATGTATCTGTGCTGCCCGTTATGTACATGCTCAGTAGTGACCAGTGCTGTGGGGTCGTAGATGAGATGAATCTGTGCTGCACTTTATGTACATGTCAGTAGTGACCAGTGCTGTGGGGTTGTAGATGAGATGTATCTGTGCTGCCCTTTATGTACATGCTCAGTAGTGACCAGTGCTGTGGGGTTGTAGATGAGATTAATCTGTGTTGCCCTTTATGTACATGCTCAGTAGTGACCAGTGCTGTGGGGTCGTAGAGGAGATGAGTCTGTGCTGCCCTTTATGTACATGTCAGTAGTGACCAGTGCTGTGGGGTCGTAGATGAGATGAATCTGTGCTGCCCTTTATGTACATGTCAGTAGTGACCAGTGCTGTGGGGTTGTAGATGAGATGAATCTGTGTTGCCCTTTATGTACATGCTCAGTAGTGACCAGTGCTGTGGGGTTGTAGATGAGATGAATCTGTGTTGCCCTTTATGTACATGTCAGTAGTGACCAGTGCTGTGGGGTTGTAGATGAGATGAATCTGTGTTGCCCTTTATGTACATGTCAGTAGTGACCAGTGCTGTGGGGTTGTAGATGAGATGAGTCTGTGCTGCCCTTTATGTACATGTCAGTAGTGACCAGTGCTGTGGGGTCGTAGATGAGATGAATCTGTGTTGCCCTTTATGTACATGCTTAGTAGTGACCAGAGCTGTGGGGTCGTAGATGAGATGAGTCTGTGCTGCCCTTTATGTACATGCTCAGTAGTGGCCAGTGCTGTGGAGTCGTAGATGAGATGAATCTGTGCTGCCCTTTATGTACATGTCAGTAGTGACCAGTGCTGTGGGGTTGTAGATGAGATGAATCTGTGTTGCCCTTTATGTACATGCTTAGTAGTGACCAGAGCTGTGGGGTCGTAGATGAGATGAATCTGTGCTGCCCTTTATGTACATACTCAGTAGTGACCAGTGCTCTGGAGTCGTAGATGAGATGAATCTGTGCTGCCCTTTATGTACATGTCAGTAGTGACCAGTGCTGTGGAGTCGTAGATGAGATGAATCTGTGCTGCCCTTTATGTACATGCTCAGTAGTGACCAGTGCTGTGGGGTTGTATATGAGACGAATCTGTGCTGCCCTTTATGTACATGTCAGTAGTGACCAGTGCTGTGGGGTCGTAGATGAGATGAATCTGTGCTGCCCTTTATGTACATGCTCAGTAGTGACCAGTGCTGTGGGGTCGTAGATGAGATGAATCTGTGCTGCCCTTTATGTACATGCTCAGTAGTGACCAGTGCTGTGGGGTTGTAGATGAGATGAGTCTGTGCTGCCCTTTATGTAGATGTCAGTAGTGACCAGTGCTGAGGGGTCGTAGATGAGATGAATCTGTGCTGCACTTTATGTACATGTCAGTAGTGACCAGTGCTGTGGGGTTGTAGATGAGATTAATCTGTGTTGCCCTTTATGTACATGCTCAGTAGTGACCAGTGCTGTGGGGTTGTAGATGAGATGAGTCTGTGCTGCCCTTTATGTACATGTCAGTAGTGACCAGTGCTGTGGGGTCGTAGATGAGATGAATCTGTGCTGCCCTTTATGTACATGTCAGTATGTATATGTCAGTAGTGACCAGTGCTGTGGGGTTGTAGATGAGATCAATCTGTGTTGCCCTTTATGTACATGCTTAGTAGTGACCAGAGCTGTGGGGTCGTAGATGAGATGAATCGGTGCTGCCCTTTATGTACATGCTCAGTAGTGACCAGTGCTGTGGAGTCGTAGATGAGATGAATCTGTGCTGCCCTTTATGTACATGTCAGTAGTGACCAGTGCTGTGGGGTCGTAGAGGAGATGAATCTGTGCTGCCCTTTATGTACATGTCAGTAGTGACCAGTGCTGTGGGGTCGTAGATGAGTTGAATCTGTGCTGCCCTTTATGTACATGTCAGTAGTGACCAGTGCTGTGGGGTCGTAGATGAGATGAATCTGTGCTGCCCTTTATGTACATGCTCAGTAGTGACCAGTGCTGTGGGGTCGTAGATGAGATGAATCTGTGCTGCCCTTTATGTACATGCTCAGTAGTGACCAGTGCTGTGGAGTCGTAGATGAGATGAATCTGTGCTGTCCTTTATGTACATGCTCAGTAGTGACCAGTGCTGTGGGGTTGTAGATGAGATGAATCTGTGCTGCCCTTTATGTACATGTCAGTAGTGACCAGTGCTGTGGAGTCGTAGATGAGATGAATCTGTGCTGCACTTATGAACATGCTCAGTAGTGACCAGTGCTGTGGGGTTGTAGATGAGATGTATCTGTGTGCCCTTTATGTACATGCTCAGTAGCGACCAGTGCTGTGGGGTTGTAGATGAGATGAGTCTGTGCTGCCCTTTATGTAGATGTCAGTAGTGACCAGTGCTGTGGGGTCGTAGATGAGATGAATCTGTGCTGCACTTTATGTACATGCTCAGTAGTGACCAGTGCTGTGGGGTTGTAGATGAGATGAATCTGTGCTGCCCTTTATGTACATGTCAGTAGTGACCAGTGCTGTGGGGTTGTAGATGAGATGAATCTGTGTTGCCCTTTATGTACATGCTTAGTAGTGACCAGAGCTGTGGGGTCGTAGATGAGATGAATCTGTGCTGCTCTTTATGTACGTCAGTAGTGACCAGTGCTGTGGGGTCGTAGATGAGATGAATCTGTGCTGCCCTTTATGTACATGCTCAGTAGTGACCAGTGCTGTGGGGTCGTAGATGAGATGAATCTGTGCTGCCCTTTATGTACATGCTCAGTAGTGACCAGTGTTGTGGGGTCGTAGATGAGATGAATCTGTGCTGCCCTTTATGTACATGCTCAGTAGTGGCCAGTGCTGTGGAGTCGTAGATGAGATGAATCTGTGCTGCCCTTTATGTACATGTCAGTAGTGACCAGTGCTGTTGGGTCGTAGATGAGATGAATCTGTGCTGCCCTTTAAACATGCTCAGTAGTGACCAGTGCTGTGGGGTCGTAGATCAGATGAATCTGTGCTGCCCTTTATGTACATGCTCAGTAGTGACCAGTGCTGTGGGGTCGTAGATTAGATGAATCTGTGCTGCCCTTTATGTACATGCTCAGTAGTGACCAGTGCTGTGGAGTCGTAGATGAGATGAATCTGTGCTGCCCTTTAAGTACATGTCAGTAGTGACCAGTGCTGTGAAGTCGTAGATGAGATGAATCTGTGCTGCCCTTTAAACATGCTCAGTAGTGACCAGTGCTGTGGGGTCGTAGATCAGATGAATCTGTGCTGCCCTTTATGTACATGCTCAGTAGTGACCAGTGCTGTGGGGTCGTAGATTAGATGAATCTGTGCTGCCCTTTATGTACATGCTCAGTAGTGACCAGTGCTGTGGGGTCGTAGATTAGATGAATCTGTGCTGTCCTTTATGTACATGCTCAGTAGTGACCAGTGCTGTGAAGTCGTAGATGAGATGAATCTGTGCTGCACTTTATGTACATGTCAGTAGTGACCAGTGCTGTGGGGTCGTAGATGAGATGAATCTGTGCTGCCCTTTATGTACATGCTCAGTAGTGAATAGTGCTGTGGAGTCGTAGATGAGATGAATCTGTGCTGCCCTTTATGTACATGCTCAGTAGTGACCAGTGCTGTGAAGTCGTAGATGAGATGAATCTGTGCTGCCCTTTATGTACATGCTCAGTAGTGACCAGTGCTGTGAAGTCGTAGATGAGATGAATCTGTGCTGCCCTTTATGTACATGCTCAGTAGTGACCAGTGCTGTGGAGTCGTAGATGAGATGAATCTGTGCTGCCCTTTATGTACCTGTCAGTAGTGACCAGTGCTGTGGGGTCGTAGATGAGATGAATCTGTGCTGCTCTTTATGTACGTCAGTAGTGACCAGTGCTGTGGGGTCGTAGATGAGATGAATCTGTGCTGCCCTTTATGTACATGCTTAGTAGTGACCAGAGCTGTGGGGTCGTAGATGAGATGAATCTGTGCTGCACTTTATGTACATGTCAGTAGTGACCAGTGCTGTGGGGTCGTAGATGAGATGAATCTGTGCTGCCCTTTATGTACATGCTCAGTAGTGACCAGTGCTGTGGGGTCGTAGATGAGATGAATCTGTGCTGCCCTTTATGTACATGCTCAGTAGTGACCAGTGCTGTGGGGTCGTAGATGAGATGAATCTGTGCTGCCCTTTATGTACATGCTCAGTAGTGGCCAGTGCTGTGGAGTCGTAGATGAGATGAATCTGTGCTGCCCTTTATGTACATGCTCAGTAGTGACCAGTGCTGTTGGGTCGTAGATGAGATGAATCTGTGCTGCCCTTTAAACATGCTCAGTAGTGACCAGTGCTGTGGGGTCGTAGATGAGATGAATCTGTGCTGCCCTTTATGTACATGCTCAGTAGTGACCAGTGCTGTGGGGTCGTAGATTAGATGAATCTGTGCTGCCCTTTATGTACATGCTCAGTAGTGACCAGTGCTGTGGAGTCGTTGATGAGATGAATCTGTGCTGCCCTTTATGTTCATGCTCAGTAGTGACCAGTGCTGTGGGGTCGTAGATGAGATGAATCTGTGCTGCCCTTTATGTACATGCTCAGTAGTGACCAGTGCTGTGGGGTCGTGGATGAGATGAATCTGTGCTGCCCTTTATGTACATGCTCAGTAGTGACCAGTGCTGTGGGGTCGTAGATGAGATGAATCTGTGCTGCCCTTTATGTACATGCTCAGTAGTGACCAGTGCTGTGGAGTCGTAGATGAGATGAATCTGTGCTGCCCTTTATGTACATGTCAGTAGTGACCAGTGCTGTGGGGTTGTAGATGAGATGAATCTGTGCTGCCCTTTATGTACATGCTCAGTAGTGACCAGTGCTGTGGGGTCGTAGATGAGATGAATAAGTGCTGCCCTTTATGTACATGCTCAGTAGTGACCAGTGCTGTGGGGTCGTAGATGAGATGAATCTGTGCTGCTCTTTATGTACATGCTCAGTAGTGGCCAGTGCTGTGGAGTCGTAGATGAGATGAATCTGTGCTGCCCTTTATGTACATGTCAGTAGTGACCAGTGCTGTTGGGTCGTAGATGAGATGAATCTGTGCTGCCCTTTAACATGCTCAGTAGTGACCAGTGCTGTGGGGTCGTAGATGAGATGAATCTGTGCTGCCCTTTATGTACATGCTCAGTAGTGACCAGTGCTGTGGGGTCGTAGATTAGATGAATCTGTGCTGCCCTTTATGTACATGCTCAGTAGTGACCAGTGCTGTGAAGTCGTAGATGAGATGAATCTGTGCTGCCCTTTATGTACATGCTCAGTAGTGACCAGTGCTGTGTGGTCGTAGATGAGATGAATCTGTGCTGCACTTTATGTACATGCTCAGTAGTGACCAGTGCTGTGGAGTTGTAGATGAGATGAATCTGTGCTGCCCTTTATGTACATGCTCAGTAGTGACCAGTGCTGTTGGGTCGTAGATGAGATGAATCTGTGCTGCACTTTATGTACTTGCTCAGTAGTGGCCATTGCTGTGGAGTCGTAGATGAGATGAATCTGTGCTGCCCTTTATGTACCTGCTCAGTAGTGACCAGTGCTGTGTGGTTGTAGATGAGATGAATCTGTGCTGCTCCTTATGTACATGCTCAGTAGTGACCAGTGCTGTGGGGTCGTAGATGAGATGAATCTGTGCTGCCCTTTATGTACATGCTCAGTAGTGACCAGTGCTGTGGGGTCGTAGATGAGATGAATCTGTGCTGCACTTTATGTACATGCTCAGTAGTGAACAGTGCTGTGGAGTCGTAGATGAGATGAATCTGTGCTGCCATTTATGTACATGCTCAGTAGTGACCAGTGCTTTGAAGTCGTAGATGAGATGAATCTGTGCTGCCCTTTATGTACATGCTCAGTAGTGACCAGTGCTGTGGAGTCGTAGATGAGATGAATCTGTGCTGCACTTTATGTACATGCTCTGTAGTGACCTGTGCTGTGGAGTCGTAGATGAGATGAATCTGTGCTGCACTTTATGTACATGCTCAGTAGTGACCAGTGCTGTGGGGTCGTAGATGAGATGAATCTGTGCTGCCCTTTATGTACATGCTCAGTAGTGAATAGTGCTGTGGAGTCGTAGATGAGATGAATCTGTGCTGCCCTTTATGTACATGCTCAGTAGTGACCAGTGCTGTGAAGTCGTAGATGAGATGAATCTGTGCTGCCCTTTATGTACATGCTCAGTAGTGACCAGTGCTGTGAAGTCGTAGATGAGATGAATCTGTGCTGCCCTTTATGTACATGCTCAGTAGTGACCAGTGCTGTGGAGTCGTAGATGAGATGAATCTGTGCTGCCCTTTATGTACATGCTCAGTAGTGACCAGTGCTGTGGAGTCGTAGATGAGATGAATCTGTGCTGCACTTTTTGTACATGCTCTGTAGGGACCAGTGTTGTGGGGTCGCAGATGAGATGAATCTGTGCTGCCCTTTATGTACATGCTCAGTAGTGACCAGTGCTGTGGAGTTGTAGATGAGATGAATCTGTGCTGCACTTTATGTACATGCTTAGTAGTGACCAGTGCTGTGGGGTTGTAGATGAGATGAATCTGTGCTGCACTTTATGAACATGCTTAGTAGTGACCAGTGCTGTGGAGTCAGTCGTTGGTTAGGCTTACCGACTCTATAGCCCTGGTTATAAGGGCACTATGAATGGTGTGCCTTTGTTATGCGGGCACTGTGAGTGGTTGGGCTCGGTTATCGGTTATTGTGAACAATGTGGCTCTTGTTATTGGGACACTAAGTGTTGGGGCTCTTTTATGAGGGTACTGTTACGAGTGGAGCTCTGTTATGAGGGAACTTTGAGCGGTGTGGCTTTGTTATGCTCAAAAACATGACTGTTCACACTGGGCGTTTTTGCAGCCCTTTTTTTGCAGCCCTTTTTTTGCAGCCCTTTTTTTGCAGCTTTTTTAATGCTAATTTTCAGCTGCTTTTTACAATACCAGCAAAGCCTATGAGATTTCAGAAATCTCATACACACACACATTGTTTTTTTTGTCATCAGAGTTTTGTGCTTTGCAACGTTTTTTGACATACAGCATGTCACTTCTTTTAGCGTTTTTGCAGCGTTTTTCACCCATTGACATGAATGGATGGTGAAAAAATACAGCAAATACGCAGGTTGACTTTTCTCCTTCGTCTCATTGGGGGACACAGATACTGTGGGTGTATGCTTCTGCCGCTAGAAGGCTGACACTAAGTGAAAAAAAGAGGTTAGCTCCTCCTCCGCAGTATACACCCTCGCCCCTATTGCGGGCGGAAATCAGTTTTTTGCTTAGTGTCCTATGGAGGCACACACAGTCTGGATCTCTCCAGACTATTTTTTTCTAGTTTACTGTGAAGATGAGACAGGGGCGACGGATCCTATTGAAAGGGTCCGATCTCCCCAAACCATCAACGGGCGAGCACGCGTTGAGTATCATCTCCGCGTATACTTTCCCGCACCGAGGGAAATATCTGGGACTTTTCCCCAGACTTCTATTTTTTTTTGTTATTTTATGAAGATGAGACAGGGGCAACGCATCCTATTGAAAGGATCCGATTTCCCCAACCCATCAACGGGCGAGCACGTGCGAGTGTCCCTCCACGTATCCTTTCCCGCGACGTGGGACATTATGCCAGACTTAGCCCTGTCCACCCCTAGGTATTGAAACCATGGGCTTGCACAGAGGCACAAGACTAATCTGTGCGGCCCCCACTGCTCCACCAATGCTAGATGGCGGTGCTGCAAGGTGGCGGACTGTCCCTCTCCTCACCCCCTGAAGGGGTTAGATGGAGCTAGGGTGCCTGCACCGTCCTATTTTTTTTTTATCAAAGACCCCCTCACATACCTGCGCTCAGGCTGAAGAGGATCATCGGTGAGGAGAGGGTCGGGGAGGGCTCCTGCGAAGATTTCGGGCTGGAGCCCACAGCCGCAGCAGGCGGCGTCCACTAGCATGCAAGAGAAGGGCTGGATCCGGAACGCTGCGCCGGTCAGTAGCACCATTTTTTGGTACCGCGCCCCCCACCCCACCCCGGTCGGGTAGGGGAAAAATTGAGGCCGCGGCTTCGGCCGGAAGTTCTGCCCTCGGGGCCGCGTGTCACTTCCGGCAGCACGCCCCGCACTCGGCGGCGGTAAAAATCGAGGCCCCGGCTTCGGCGCACGATTTAAAGGAAGCATCCAGGTCGGTGGGGCGCAGGACTGGGGTAAGTGCTGCCCGAGAGGCCATGCTAGGGAAAAACGAGGGGCTACCTCTTCCCCATATCCCCAGCAGCAGACAGATACAGCATGTCCGAAAAAAGCAAAGACACACACGTTCTTTTACGCGGCATGCATCTCTTGTCGGACTGCGTTTCTGCGGGCGTAGAGCAAGCGTTTATGCGAAGCCTGCGAATCCAAACGCGCCCAGGAGCCCTCCCCTGCGACCGCGACCAATGTGTCAAATCCCCCGGAGTGGGCTCGATCACAGTCACAGTACATGGTGTCGCTTACGAGAGCAATAGAATCCCTTCAAGCCCCAGATAGGGGCAGGGACAGTGTCGCCGCCTTTAGAGGGAACATCCACCCCACAGGAGCCTCCGGCCTGCAGGGGCCGCCCTCACTCCAGGCAGACCCGGGGGAAACAAATCCACACGGTGTCGCCCAGTCCATCCGGTACCTTTTGGCATCCGTAAGATCTGCTTCTCGCTCCCCGTCACCAGTGGGTGATAGCGAGCAGACCTCAGATTGCGACTCAGACGAGCCCATGGACCTGGACACTCCAGAGTCACGTGAAATAGTGGACAGCCTCATAGAAGCCATCAATCAGACCCTGGGGATTGAGGATGATACCGCAGCGGCTACGGGGCATAAAGTGGCATGTAAACGAGTGAAGCGGCCGCACAGAATTTTTTCCTCTCACCCTGAGTTTGAGGACATGGTACAGCGGCACAGAGAACATCCAAAAAGGCGTTTTTCTCGGGTTAAAGGGTACTCGAAACGCGTTATCCGTTTGCTCCGGACCTCCGTAAACAATGGATGGAATCCTCAATAGTGGATCCTCCGGTTTCACGCCTGGCCACTAAGACCCTGTTATCTGTCCCTAGGGTTTCCTCGATTAAAGATCCCATGGACTGCCTTATTGAGAGCCTAGCTCGTTCAGTATATGAGGCGTCAGGGTCTGCACTCGCTCCCTTGTTCGCAGCAACTTGGATAGCCAAGGCTATGATATCATAGTCAGAAACATTAAACAAGGTCGCTCAGGAGCAGGATCTACCTGCAGAGATCTCGGAGGTCACAGGTCAGATGACGATAGCCGGAGATTATGTAATGAATGCGTCTTTGGATGCGGCCAATTGTTCAGCACTTGCTGCCGCTAATGCAATCTCTATCTGAAGAGCCCTATGGTTGAGGACATGGCGGGCCGATTCTACTTCCAAGAAGTCCTTGACTTCCCTGGCTGATCAGTGCGGCCGCCTATTTTTGGATCAACTTATCTCCGACTCCACAGGAGGAAAGAGTGGTTTTCTCCCCCAACAGAAGGTTAGATCGTTTTTTTCGTCACCCGGTTCAGGCACGTTTTCGGGCCTTTCGCAGTGCCACCGGCCATTCTAGGCCGGGCGTGACGGCATTGGTCAGGGGGCAGCCGCTAAGCAGCCTGAGCCTGGTCCGGGACCCGAATAGGAGTCGGTCTGGGGTCATGCGTTAAAAGATTCCGGGTGGACTACGGGGCCCAATTCCGCCACCTCAGGCCGCCCCAACCAGGATAGGGAGCGGCAGGTCATATAGAGCCAACCCATTGGGGAGAATGCGTGCTCAAGAGGCCAGATCGAGGGGACCCAGATCCTAAGGATCATCGGCAAATGACTCGAGGTCTTTACCTGACGACACCAGCAAAGTGGGCAGCTGCCTACTCTGTTTTCACCACGTCTGGGCCAACATCGCTCACGACGCATGGGTAAAAGAGTTGGTGTCCTCAGGTTACAAAATAGAATTTGTCAGATACCCTCCAAGAAGGTTTTTTCTTTCCCGGCTTCCCAGGGTGGATACCCAGGTAAGGGCTCTATTGGGAGCCATCAAGTCGCTCCTGCACAACGGAGTCATTGTTCCAGTGCCGGAACACAGAAGAGCTCAGGGATTTCATTCCAACCTTTTTGCGGTTCCCAAAAAGGACGGGTCTGTTAGGCCTGTTTTGGACCTAAAGCTTCTGAACAAATTCATCAGGATCAGACATTTCCGGATGGAGTCTCTCCGTTCAGTCATAGTGGTCATGGAGCAGTGTGAATACTTGGCCTCAATTGACAGCCATGACGCTTTTCTGCATATTCCCATTTTTTCCTCCTCATCAGAGGCGGCTACGCTTCACCATCAGCGTTCAGCATTTTAAGTTTGTAGCGCTACCCTTCGGGCTAGCCACGGCTCCCAGAGTGTTCACAAAGGTTATGGCAATTGTCAGGGCCACACTGCATTCTCGAGGCATAGTCGTCTTGCCTTATCTGGACGACCTCTTGGTCAAGGGCCCGTCAATACGGGCATGTGAGGAAGGTGTCAACATCACGCTAGATACTCTTGCCGCTTAGATAGTTGGTCATTGCAAAGAAATCATCCCTTGTGCCAGCTCAGAGGATCTCCTTCCTAGGAATGATCTTCGACACTTGCTGAGGGTTGATAATTCTCCCTCAGGAAAGGGCGCTAGTCTCCGGCAGGGAGTCCGGACACTACGCCAACCGGTCCCTCATACCATCCGATCCGCGATAAGGATCCTAGGGAAAATGGTGGCAGCAATCGAAGCGATACCTTTTGTCCAGTTCCATCCTTCACCCCCTGCAGCACGCCTCGTGTCAGCCTGGGACAAGAATCCTTTCACGCTCGATCGACGGTACAAACTGTCCTCTCAAGTCAGGCAGTCGCTCGGATGGTGGATAACCAGTTCCTCTCTGGCCTAGGGGAAACCTTTCCCCCCATGTCATGGGCTGATGACAATTGACGTCAGTCTCCTCGGTTGGGGAGCGGTGTTTCGCCACCACACAACCCAGAAACGGTGGTCGCCACAGGAGGCACGCCTCCCGATCAACTTATTGGGGGATACGAGCAATTCGGCTGGCTCTGCAGAGGTTTCATCACTTTCTAGCAGGCCGTCCCGTCCGGATTCCATCGGACATCACCACGGCAGTGGTTTACATAATTCGTCAGGGGGGCACCCACAGCAGAACAACCATGCGCGTGGTGGAGCACGTTCTTCAATGGGCCGAAGCAAACCACTCGGTGATTTCGGCTGTCCACATCCCGGGAGTGGAAAATTGGGCGGCAGACTTCCTCAGCCGGCAGGGTCTTGCATCCGGAGAGTGGTCTCTACATCCCAAAGTTCTTCAACAGATTTGTCAACTGTGGGGAGCTCCGGATGTGGACCTGACGGTTTCCAGAGTGAATGCCAAGGTGCCCACATATGTCGCTCGGGCCAGGGACCCGCAGGCATTCGCGGTGGACGCGTTGGTTCTGCCATGGAACCAGTTTTGCCTCCCATATCTATTTCCCCCACTGCCACTAGTCCCGAGAGTCAGCAAAGGGATCAAGACGGAAGGCGGGCCGGTGATTCTGCTGGCCCCAGGCTGGCCCCGTCGAGCGTGGTACGCAGATCTAAGGCAGCTGCTCGCCGACGTTCCTGGGCGCCTGCTAGAGCGTCCAGATCTACCGTCTCAAGGGCCAATTTGCCACCCGAACTCAGGGACACCCTGTGTTTGACGGCAGGGCCGTTGAATCTTGGATTCTAACCCAGACAGGGTTCGGGAGCAAGGTGGTCGCTACAACGATTAGCGCCCGGAGGCCTGCTTCAGCATGAATTTACCACCACACCTGGAAGGTGTTCTTTGCTTGATGTCGAGGCGCGGTGTTTCTCCGCTAAGATTCTCGATCTCCAACATCTTGGTTTTTTTCCAGTCGGGCTCAGAGAGCCAGGATAGCTCAGTCGGTAGAGCATTAGACTCGGGCTTTGCCCCAGGTTTCCGCAGGAGACAAATGTCGGCCTTATCCGTCCTGTTCCAGTGCAGGGTTGCTGCCAATTTGCAGGTGAAAACTTTTCATCCGGGGAGTGTCCCACTTGATACCTCCCTATATGGTGCCGATGGACGCCTGGGTTCTTAACATGGTCTTAAGCGTTCTGCAGGAAGCTCCATTGGAACTGCTTCAGGATACCTTTCCTGGAAAGTTGTTCATCAGGTGGGTTTCAGAGCTGGCGGCTCTATCCTGCCTAGCTCCGTTCCTCACTTTCCATAGGTATAAGGTGGTCCTCAGACCGGCCCCTCTTTTTCTGCCGAAGGTCGTGTCCTCTTTTTCACATCAATGAAGATGATGTTTTGCCTTCATTTTGTCCAGCACCGGTGCACCGTGTGGAAGAAGGCTCTTCACACGTTAGACCTGTAAGAGCCCTCCGGAGGTACGTGTCACGGACGACACCCTTTCCTCAGACGGACACGCTGTTCGTGCTCCCTGAAGATTGCAGGAAGGGACTCGCCTCAAAGTCGATCATAGCCAGATGGATTCGTTTGACTATTCAGGAGTCCTACCACATTAGAGGCACGCCGATTCCAGCAGGGATCAGAGCGCACTCTACTCGGGCAGTGGGCGCCTCTTGGGCGCTTCGGCATCAGGCTTCGACGGAACAGGTTTGCAAGGCAGCAACCTGGTCCAGCCTGCACACACTTGCCAAACATAATATCCATGCTCAGGCCTCGGCGGATGCAAGCCTGGGTAGAAGGATTCTCCAAGCAACGGTGGCGCACCTTTAAACAGGAGGTGAATGTAGCTTGGATCGGTGAGTCAATCTCCCACCCAGGGACTGCTTTAGGACGTCCCACAGTATCTGTGTCCCCCAATGAGACGAAGGAGAAATATGGATTTTTGTGAGTACTCACCGTAAAATCCTTTTCTCAGAGTCGCTCATTGGGGGACTCAGCACCAACCCTATTAGCCAGTTGGCTCTTGTTTAAATGAATTTGTGTTTACTTATTTGATATAAGGGTGGTGTTTTCCTTTGGACATGTTGTACCTGTATTAAGGCTGATTTGTTGTCCTCCTACTGCTTTGGCACCAAACTGATTTCCGCCCACAATAGGGGCGAGGGTGTATACTGCGGAGGAGGAACTAACCTCTTTTTTTCACTTAGTGTCAGCCTCCTAGTGGCAGAAGCATACACCCACAGTATCTGTGTCCCCCAATGAGCGTCTCGGAGAAAAGGATTTTACGGTGAGTACTCACAAAAATCCATGTTTTTTACAAAATATTTGCAGCAGAAAAGTCAAGGACAGCTGGATGGGACCTCACACTTGGCTCTGCTACCTCTTGATTGCAGGCTGCATGATGCGTCCATACAGCCTGTCATCCAGCAGAGCAGACTCGAACCCCATTCACTTGAATGGGGGGCCTGACAATACAGTGTTTGACATGTGCATGACAGCGCAGCAAACACCGCTTCTGATTGGCGGGGAAATTATCCTCTCCTGTCAGAGAGCCACGGTTCCCACGCTGTCAGAAGACAGTGAGAGCGCTCAGCTCTGATCGGAGGTATAAAGTTTCCGGTCACTGGTGTCAGCTGATGGGACTACAGCTCCCATCATCTGACACCTACAGCTGCTAATTACAGTGAGAGCAGGAGCGGTGGATGGGAGTTTTCATCTGCCGATCTTATAATTAAAAAAAAAAAAAGCGTTTTTTACAACCAACCTTGCTAAAGCAGACAGCTGGGGGCTGTTATTCTCAGGCTGGTAAGGGGCCATAGATATTGACCCCCCCCCAGCCTATAAATACCAGCCCGCAGCTGCCCAGAAAAGGCACATCTATTAAATGCGCCAGTTCTGGTGCTTTGCCCGGCTCTTCCCACTTGCCCCTTAGCGGTGGCAATTGGGGTAATATTTGTGGGGTTGATGTCACCTTTAAGGTCACATCAAGCCCACAACTTCGTAATGGAGAAGCATCTATATGACACCTATCCATTACTAATCCTATAGTTTCATGTTAAGTAAAGACACCGCTAGAATAAAGTCTTTTATTTGAAATAATACTAAACACAGTTTTCCCTTTAAATTATTGCACCTAATCCCAGCAAAGCCCTCGATCTCCTGTAATAAAAGTAAAATATAAAAAACAACAATGTACCATACCTGTCCATTGTTCTGTCTCACCCCGTAATCCATATCTGGGGGATATACAGTTTTCAAACTGGATGGTGCCAATATGCGACCGTTCCGGCTGAAAACCACTGGTGAATGAGATGCTGCAGGCGCAGCTTCGGTGACTAGCGGTGACGTCACTGAGCCTACGCTCCCTGCCAGCCTGAACTGCGTGACCTCTGGACCGTGGCAAAATGCCAGTGAAGAGGTGACCACAGTTCAGGCTGGCAGGGAGCATCAGTGACATAACTGCTAATCACTGAAACTGCGCCCATTCATTTTGAAAACTGTTTATCCCCCAGATATGGATTACGGCGTGAGACACAATGATGGACAGGTATGGTATATTGTTGTTTTTGTATTTTACTTTTATTACAGGAGATTGAGGGCTTCGCAGGAATTAGGTGAGGTCGTAAGTATGGTTTAATTAAGAATATTAAAGGAGTCTTCTGTGTCGTTATTTCAAATAAAGGATTTTATTCTGAGTGTCTGTGTTTTCTTACACTGTGACTATGGGGTTAGTAATGGGGCGTCTTATTGACGCCTATCCATTACTAACCGCGGCGCTTGATGTCACCTGACAAAATTGTGACAAATCGTATTTGTCACTGACATATATATAACTACTTATTCTAAGTGTATTTACTGTGTGTAATCCATCTCTTCTATCATGTTGGCTTTTCTTCTATCTCTCTATGCAATATATACAGTACAGACCAAAAGTTTGGACACATCTTGTCATTCAAAGAGTTTTCTTTATTTTTATGACTATGAAAATTGTAGATTCACTCTGAAGGCATCAAAACTATGAATTAACACATGTGGAATTATATAATTAACAAAAAAGTGTGAAACAACTGAAAATAATGTATGTCTTATATTCTAGGTTCTTCAAAGTAGCCACCTTTTGCTTTGATTACTGCTTTGCACACTCTTGGCATTCTCTTGATGAGCTTCAAGGGGTAGTCACCAGAAATGGTCTTCCAACAGTCTTGAAGGAGTTCCCAGAGATGCTTAGCACTTGTTGTCCCTTTTAACTTCACTCTGCGGTCCAGCTCGCCCCAAACCATCTCGATTGAGTTCAGGTCTGGTGACTGTGGAGGCCAGGTCATCTGGCGTAGCACCCCATCACTCTCCTTCTTGGTCAAATAGCCCTTACACAGCCTGGAGGTGTGTTTGGGGGTCATTGTCCTGTTGAAAAATAAATGATGGTCCAACTAAACGCAAACCGGATGGAATAGCATGCCGCTGCAAGATGCTGTGGTAGCCATGCTGGTTCAGTATGCCTTCAATTTTGAATAAATCCCCAACAGTGTCACCAGCAAAGCACCCTCACACCTCCTCCTCCATGCTTCATGGTGGGAACCAGGCATGTAGAGTCCATCCGTTCACCTTTTCTGCGTCGCACAAAGACACAGTGGTTGTAAGCAAAGATCTCAAATTTGGACTCATCAGACCAAAGATTTCCACTGGTCTAGTGTCCATTCCTTGTGTTCTTTAGCCCAAACAAGTCTCTTCTGCTTGTTGCCTGTCCTTAGCAGTGGTTTCCTAGCAGCTATTTTACTATGAAGTCTCCTCCTAACAGTTGTTGTAGAGATGTGTCTGCTGCTAGAACTCTGTGTGGCATTGACCTGGTCTCTAATCTGAGCTGCTGTTAACCTGTGATTTCTGAGGCTGGTGACTTGGATGAACTTATCCTCCAGAGCAGAGGTGACTCTTGGTCTTCCTTTCCTGGGCCGGTCCTCATGTGAGCTAGTTTCTTTGTAGCGCTTGATGGTTTTTGCCACTGCACTTGAGGACATTTTCAAAGTTTTCCCAATTTTTCAGACTGACTGACCTTCATTTCTTAAAGTAATGATGGCCACTCGTTTTTCTTTACTTAGCTGCTTTTTTCTTGCCATAATATAAATTCTAACAGGCTATTCAGTAGGACGATCAGCTGTGTATCCACCAGACTTCTGCACAACACAACTGATGATCCCAACCCCATTTAAAAGGTAAGAAATCCCACTTATTAAACCTGACAGGGCACACCTGTGAAGTGAAAGCCATTTCCGGTGACTACCTCTTGTAGCTCATCAAGAGAATGCCAAGAGTGTGCAAAGCAGTAATCAAAGCAAAAGGTGGCAACTTTTGAAGAACCTAGAATATAAGACATATTTTCAGTTGTTTCACACTTTTTTGTTAATTATATAATTCCACATGTGTTAATTAATAGCTTTGATGCCTTCAGAGTGAATCTACAATTTTCATAGTCATGAAAATAAAGAAAACTCCTTGAATTAGGTGTGTCTAAACTCTTGTTCTGTACTGTGTGCATATATATATATATATACTGTGTGCATATTGTAGGGATTCAACTCGCTCAGGAGCAGCGGGAGTCAATCAGGAGGCACGTTCCTTTAAAAGTTCATAGGGTTTATTGCTCCAAAACCCATAAACCAGCACATAACATAAGGAATAGCCTTTAGCTCAGGTGAAATCAAGTATAAGTGTCCATTGTTTCAGGCTCAGTCCTGGAGCCTCAGCAAACACAGGAGGCTTATCAGTCCTCACATACAGCCAATATCCACAGGTCTCACCGGGTCCGCAGCCTCAGCACGTGGTCTTCAGGAAGGTAGCACACCTTCCTCCACGTAGGACCTTCCACATAGCTCAATCAGATCCATGCGCTCTCTCTCATGTGACCTTCTCTGGTTACCTTATATGGTCCGTAGTCACGCCCAGCGGATCACATGGCTATGACCTCATCACAGGTCCTTCAAGCATTCATACATATATACTTTATTATGACACCCCCTGGGTGGGTTTGTAGGTAACTGGCCCTCCCATCTCCCTAGTTACCTGGAGACTTCTCCCTGACACATTAAAGCAGCACCTCAGCAGTATCACTGCTGATCAACACATAAGTCTCCCACTTTGATATTTTTTATTTTAACCTTTCAGTGTGATTTTTACTGTAGCAGCACTTGAATTGACGGCTTTTGAAAGGAGGTACGGTTCTACAGGAAGTGTTTTTTTTTTTTTCCCTCTGGGGCACTCAACTTTATTAGCATGCCCAGAGAGACACAAATTAGCCCCAAAAACGCACTAAAACATGCGTTTTGCCATAGCTTCTTTCCTGCCAAGATATCAGGTTTTGCTGCAGAAAAAAAACACAGCAAAAATGCACAGTGTGAACATGCCCTAAGAGTGTTGTGCCACTCAACACATTGATGCCGCTGCTACCGATGTCATTGTTACTATGAAATCTCTCGTTTTAATCTTCTGTTTGTACTGATCTGAATAAAATTAATTCGTCGTTCGAGAGCTGGATTTTCCTTACTTTGTTATGAGTGTCCCGTGAGTGGTGGGGCTTTGCTATAAACTGTGAGCAGTGGGCCTGTGTTATGGGGCCACTGTGTGATGGGGTTGTGTTATGGGGGCACTTTGAGTGGTTGGGCTTTGTTAAATGGCACTGTAAGTGTTGGCTCTGCTATGAGGGCACTGTGAGAAGTGGGGCACTATAAGGCTATGTGCACACGATGTGTTTTTTACGCGCGTTCTACCTGTAAATGCTCCAAAAACACAATGGAATACTAAAGCAAGGTAATTCAATGAAAATCTTGAAGTGTTGTGCACATGATCAGTAAATTTCCGTCCGTATTTGCAGCGTTTTATTTTCTGCAGCATGTCAATTCTTTTTGCGTTTCTGTAGCATTTTTGACTCATTGACTTCAATTGAGTCAGTCAAATCTGCAGCAAAAACGCAGGTGTTGAAAGGTTTGCGTATTTACTGTAGATTTGCTGCCAAAAACGCTGTGAATTGTCAAAGGAAATGTCAGAACGAGGAAGAGTGTGTGAGCAGAGAATATGCGTGTGTCTGCGGGTGTGTGTGTGTCTGTCTGTGGGTCTCTGCGTGTGTACCCATGCGATGAACAGCCCATAGTGATTGTAATTGGGCATCGTCTGATGGGACTACTATTTATGTCTGCTGTCACATATAACAGAGACCGCATGAGCCGATGATGGGAGAACAGTCTCCTCATCCGGTGCCTGTGTTCAATTATAAAAAAAATCAAAACATTTACATAATTACATTACATATTTACATAGAAAATACATACTCACTTAACGCCTAATTCCCAACGCCCTAGTCTGCAAGCAATTAAAAATAATAAACCAACATATACTCCCTGTCCGCCATAGTCCATTTAATACCGAGTATCCCACGGCGATCTCACGTGTAGAATAGTCACATCCGGAGATGTGACCACTATACCCGGCCTCCGGAGATATACTACGGAAGCGATTACCTCCTGTCAGTGTATCACTGTGCTGCTGCGAGAGTTCACCGGAGTTCAGCTGATCAGCTCCAGTTCTCACGCAGTGGTGCCGTAAGTGAGAGCACCGGAGCTGATGAACTCTGGTGAACTCTCATGGCAGTGCAGTGATATACACTGCGGGAGTGATTACTTCCTGTCAGTGTATTTCCGGAGGCCAGGTAGAGCAGTCACTGCTCTACACGTGAGATCGCCTTGGGACACTCGGTATTAAATGAACTATGGCGGGCAGGATAGTATTATATGTTGATTTATTATTTTTTGATTGTTTGCAGGAGACAAGGGCATTGGAGATTAGGCGTTCAGTAAGTATACATTACAATCACACATAGCATCATCCAAACACAGTACATGACACTACACACTGTACATGTCATCACACACTATACATGACATCACACACTGTACACGGAATCACAAGTCACCCACTGTACATATGATATTACACACTACACACTCTACATGACATCACACTGTACTTGACCTCAAACAGTAGATCACACTACTCGCTGTACATGACATCACAAATCACACAATGTACATGGAAAAAAACACACTGTACATTACATCACACACTACATGCTATACATGACATGGCACGCTATAAAAGACACCAGACATTACACACTGTAGCTGTACATCACATCACACATTGTAAATCACACTGCAGATTACATCACACATTGCACAGTACATCACCCACTGTACATCACATCACACACTGTACATCACACACTGTATATGACATCACACACTATAAATCACACACTATGGATGACTGCACATTTCACTGTACATGACCCACTAAATGACATCACACACTGTACTTGACACTGTAGATGACATCAAACTGTACATTACATACTGGATTGCACACTGTACATGACTTTACACATTAGATTACATCACACACTGCAGATCACACATAGATAACATCACACATGGTAGATGACATCGCACTGGACATCACACACTGTAGATGACATCACACAAACTGTACATTTCACTGTACATGACACTAAATGAAATCACACACTGTACATGACACCGCACCCTAGATTACATCACACACTGCAGATCACACATTATAGATGACATCACATAATGTACATCACCCACTGTACATTGCATCACACTGTGCATCACACACTATAAACCACACACTGTATATGACATCACACACTGTACATGACATCACACATTGTAAGACTGTGGAGACCCGCGTGTCTCAATCAGTGCCTTCCCCTCCCACCAGTCCAGTAATAACAACACAGACAGGCCTAGATGGGTAAAAACAGGTCGGTCACAGTTAATTAATTACATAAGCACAGAAAGGCACTTAAATTTCAAAACAGGCTCATTGCCGAAGGCCCTGTCTGCGACAGACAGGTGAGCAGGTCACTGAAAGGTTCGTAACCGTTGCCCCTCTCCACTACGGGGGATCATGTGTATGACCTCCACAGGACTCCGACCCCCAACCATCAACATTAGGGCCTCTCCGACTCCGTCCTGTAAGCTGGATAGAAGTATGTCAAGACCAATGTCCGTGAGGTGTACTCCATCCTGTCTTAATAGTGCCAAGTTATCACCTTCCAGCTGGTGGTGACGAACCACAATACCACGTCTTCCCCCCACGAATTTCGCCATCTGCGCATTGTTCTTCCTCCTTGAACGCTCTATGGCTTTTGCAACCCTTGTGCCATGCCAGACGGCTCGTGGTACTATCTCTGGGCCACATCAGTACAGTGCCTTGCAAAAGTATTTGGCCCCCTGGAAGTTCTCAACCTTTTCCCACATATCACTTGATTACACACAGGTGGATTATATTTATCATCATTAGTCATTTAGGACAACATTGGATCATTCAGAGATCCACAATGAACTTCTGGAGTGAGTTTTCTGCACTGAAAGGAAAGGGGCCGAATAATATTGCACGCTCCACTTTTCAGTTTTTGAATTTCCATAAAAATTTAAAATAACCAATAAATTTCGTTCAACTTCACAATTGTGTCCCACTTGTTGTTGATTCTTCACCAAAAATTTACATTTGGTATCTTTATGTTTGAAGCATGATATGTGGGAAAAGGTTGAAAAGTTCCAGGAGGCCGAGTACTTTCGCAAGGCACTGTATCATATCCGGGAAGAAATAGGTAGAAAGTTAAATGTCTGTTTTCATTACTGTATAGAGTTCAGCAATTTGGCGTGTGCCCAGATCATTGCCACCGGTGTCTCACTAATATTACCGGCCCTTTGGCCCTCCTGGAGATGACAACTATCTCCGGGAAAACCTTTTGCCATTGGAGCCCTCTGATGCCTCTCCAGTTGACCTTTCTTCTCGGGAAGCCTAGATTTTTTCCTCCTGGCCGAAGCTCGACCCTTTTGCCGCCCAGTAGACAGATGAATGTCCTAATACCCAAACTGCGAGCTTAGGCTAGTTTCACATTAGCGCCGTTTTGCGAAGCGTTTTGTGCGCACTTGAAACTCGTTAAAAAAACACTTGCAAGTGCATGTAAATGCAGCGATTTTTTTTGTCGCATCACCATGTGCATAGCGACAAAAAAATGTAGCGTTTGTATACGTTTTCATGCGTTTTTGTATGCGTTTGCGTTTTTTTATGTGCATGTGTTCTCTAGGTGTCACATTTCACAGGAGGTAAATCCTTGAAACATACTACACCAATGGGACACCAGTGGGCGTGTGTCTTGGGAATCCTTTATATAGACCCTGTTACAGCTGAATTCTTCAGATGTTTTTTTACTTTTTCCTTTGCGAACATGGATCTGTGTTGGAAGACTTTTCACTTTAACTTGGATCAAATGGTGTGAAATAGATTTCTTGTGTGTATGTTAATAAAAAACCTAATTTCATACCTGCACCGAGTGCACCCTGTTTTTATACACTCCAATACAATAATCACCTGGCCAGGTGTACCAGTGAATTATTGATGCTGTGTTTTGTTCATCATGAATGTACTAGTACTCATGGCCATGTGACTACGTACACAGAAGTTGTATGACCTTTATCATCTCTATAGTTTATGTTCAATGTGCAGCGATGGTGGAGATAATGCAACTAATATTTGTATCACATGGCCTGATGTTACAAATATTGCTTTTGTGATGCAATTTTATCCTTCACTTTCAAAATATTAGTTGTAGGATCTCCACTGTGACTACAGTAGGAATGCAGACTCAAGAGATGATAAAGTTTATACAATATCTACAATCCCCAGGCCGGGTGTCATGGTGGCGGTATCACACCTGGGCAGGTGAATACACATATGAGTTAAACTGCAGCATCGCTACAGTCTGCGTGCAATAGATAATGCAGACTGAAGCGACGCTGCAGGTTATCTCATATGTGTATTACCTTGCCAAGGTGTGATTAATAGTTATGATACGAGGCTAGTGTATTGTACATATGATGTGTATTTTCTCCATCATCTCTTCAGTCTATTCGCCACAGACTGAAGAGATGATGTGGTTAATTACAAGGTATATCTAGAATCCCGTGGCCTTGTGTCACAAAGAGTGAAATGATGATGGTCAAAACACACCATGATCAATTCACTCTTTATGATACATGGCAAGGTAACCTTGCACTCAACACCATCCTGTATTTCAGTCTGTGCAATATTAGCAGACTGAAGAGAGTGGTTGTGAAAATACAAGTCATATAGGGGTGTTTTTGACTACACATATCTCCATGAATGACACAAGAAACATGTGTCAGGTAATGGAGCTATGTGGTGGCAAAAACACATATTGTACGGCGCTGTGTGTGTAGCCGGCGAAAGACACATTAATAAAACATTAGTATGGTAAACCACAAATTCACATTTATTTAAAAAAAAAAAAAGAAACATTTTATTTGGACCGACTTTTTGGGGAAGATGGAGGCAATTTTGGGGTGTTGGAGAGATGAGGAATGGCTTAAAGGGGGGGAAGGGGTTCTAGGGGAAGGGGCAATGAAAGTAGTGGGGGATGAGAGCTCAGGGATGGAACTGGAGGCAGGTTGAGACACACTGGGAGGTGATGGGGAGGGAGGGTAAGAGTCCTTCTCTTTTTTTGTCTCCTGTTGCCTTGTGGGTCCTGCCTGGAGCGCCTGCTAGTTGTGGACCTCCTTGCGGTGGGTGAACGCCTGCAGCTGGTGGACCTGGGCCTGGTTTCTACTAATAGAGAATGCAAGTCACCCCTCTGCTGCTGATGCTCAGTGGTGGCGGTGGCAGTGCTGGTCCAAGCAGGAGGAGCGGTGGTGGTGCCCAAAACAGGAATATCGGTGGCAGTGGTGGTGCTCATAGCAGGAGGAGCGGTGGTGGTACTCCTATCAAGGGGAGCGATGGTGGTGCTCATAGCAGGCGGAGTGGTGGCAGTGCTCCTATCAGGAGGAGCGGTGGTAGTTCTCCTAGGAGGATGAGCCGTGGTGGATCTCCTATCATGAGGAGCGGTGGCGGTGCTCCTATCAGGATGAGCGGTGGTGGTGCTCCAATCCGGGGAAGCGGCGGCAGTGCTAATATCAGGAGGAGCGGTGGCGGTTCTCCAATCAGGAGGTGCGGCGGTGCTCCTATCAGGAGGAGCGGTGGCGGTTCTCCTAGGAGGATGAGCGGTGGCGGTGCTCCTAGCAGGCGGAGTGGTGGTGCTCCAAGCAGGAGGAGTTGTTTCGGCGGAGGTGCTCCAAGCAGGAGGAGTGTTTTCTGCGCCGGTGTACCAAGCTGGCGGAGTGGTGCCGGTGGCGGTGCTCCAAGCAGACGTGGCGGTGGTGGTACAGACAGGAGCAGCGCTTTCCATGGTGGTGGCGGTGGAGTATCCAGCAGCACTCGGACTTGGGGTGGTGCCCGGCTTGGCATTCAGGTGGCCGTGCAGTGGTATGCAGCAGAAGTCTGTAGTGACGTGAAGCGAGTCAGTGGTGGCACAGGTGGAAATGCCACCACTGACTGCTGCCCGTACTGACTCTGCTGCATAGCCTGCAAAAAAGCATTGTTGCAGGCCTGCATCACAGTCAGCTGGAGATCTGGACTAAGGCTAGTTTCACACTAGCGTTTATTTCCTGCAGCGCACGGCGCCGCTAAGCCCCGCCCCCTCCCGGCTCCCTGCCCGCCCCATCCGGTCATCGGCGCCTACTAGCGCACATGGACGCTTGCGATCTGCGCACCCTATCTTTAGCATAGGGTGCGCAGATCGTGCGCTGGCCGTGCGCTAGCAGGATTTTGCCGTGTGCTGCGCACATTTGAAGGTGCGCCCGTGTGCGCCGAACGCAGCATGTTGCATTTCGGCGCGCACAGCGCACCTTCAATAGTGCGCAGCGCACGGCAAAATCCTGCTAGCGCACGGCCAGCGCACGATCTGCACACCCTATGCTAAAGATAGGGTGCGCAGATCGCAAGCGTCCATGTGCGCTAGTAGGCACCGATGACCGGATGGGGCGGGCAGGGAGTCGGGAGGGGGCGGGGCTTAGCGGCGCAGTGCGCTGCAGGAAATAAACGCTAGTGTGAAACTAGCCTTAGGTGTTCCGCCATGGCCCGTTCAATTTTGCTAAAAAAAATGGTGCGCTGGTCTGTTGAGGGCGCTTCAAGACGGTCAAGGCGACAGAGTGGAAGCGGTCGTCCATGTGGTCAAAACCACGTTCCATGAGGCAAAACCGCTTTCCACTCTGTCTGCCAGTGCCTTGAGGCCATTTTGAAAGGCCGAGCGCAAGTGAAGGAACTCGGGCATGACATTCCTGTCTGAGGCCCTCTGCAGGAAGTGCCCGCAAAACCAGTGGCAGAGACATGGGGGATGCAAGTCGTTTGAATCCTTCTGTTAGGAAATTGGTTAATCATTTACTTTTGGTTTCTAAAAATGAAATTGCGTTTTATTGGAAATCCACTCGAGTGCCCTCTTCACTCGATATTATTGCAAAGCTGACTTTGCATAAGTCATATGAGCAAAAATTGGCGTTGATGAATGGCTGTCTTCCTTCCTTTATAAAGAAATGGTCTCGCTGGCTGGAAATGTTTCCATGAGTTCTTATTATTATTATTATTATTTATAGTCTGGTTGTGTTTTTTTTAATTTTTTCTTTCATGTGTCATGAATGCCTCATGATATTGCATTTATGTATGCTCTGTTATAAAATGTTAATAAAATTGTTTGGAAAAGCAGAGACATGGGACAGGAGAAGACCTGAAAGACCAGCTTCCCGGTCTCCAGTTGTATGTGTTGCTGACTTGCAAGATGCTTCCTGGCTGTCGGATGGCTGGGACGGGTCTGAGGCAGCTTGATGACGGACCACTCCAGGGACAGGTTGCAGGGTGCTGCTCCAGGTGCTGTGGAAAGAAAAGAAAAACATTAGTATCATGCATTTACAAGTGCCAACTGCTGTGGAATAGAAAAGCACTGATTAAAAAACTACAATACACCAAAATTCTTACGCTCTGGTGGCACGGACCGGTCTTAGGAATGCCAACTCCCGATGATAACGGTATTTTGTTCTGGTCCTTGCCGCTGAACCACTGCGAACCTGGCCCTCATCACGAACATACCTGTTGAAGCGGCCCTTCATCGAGTGCTAGCGGGTTCACTGTGGGAGAAACAAAGAAAAAAAATTATACAATGCACTGATGGCAAAATCTCTATGATGGCACACACCTGTTTGAACATGGCCAACAGTCAATGCAGCATCACACAGCAATACAATAGAAAATGCAATCACTGTTGGCCAATGTAACACAATTGTGTATCATGCTAGAATATATCTAGCATGACACACAACTGTGTGATCAAGGCCAAGAGTCAATGCGGCATCATACAGCAATACAATAGACAATGCCCTCACTATTGGCCAATGTAACACAATTGTGTATCATGCTAGAATATATCTAGCATGACACACAACTGTGTGATCACGGCCAAGAGTCAATGCGGCATCATACAGCAATACAATAGACAATGCACTCACTGTTAGTCATGATAACACAATTGTGTATCATGCTAGAATATATCTAGCATGACACACACCTGTGTGAACATGGCCAACAGTCAATGCGGCATCACACAGCAATGCAATAGACATTGCACTCACTGTTGGCCATGATAACACAATTGTGTATCATGCTAGAATATATCTAGCATGACACACACCTGTGTGATCACAGCCAAGAGTCAATGCGGCATCATACAGCAATACAATAGACAATGCACTCACTGTTGGCCATGATACATGGATTTTTGTGAGTACTCACCGTAAAATCCTTTTCTCCGAGACGCTCATTGGGGGACACAGATACTGTGGGTGTATGCTTCTGCCGCTAGGAGGCTGACACTAAGTGAAAAAAAAGAGGTTAGCTCCTCCTCCGCAGTATACACCCTCGCCGCTTTTGCGGGCGGAAATCAGTTTGGTGCCAAAGCAGTAGGAGGACAAAAAATCAGCCTTAATACAGGTACAACATGTCCAAAGGAAAACACCACCTTTATATCAAATAAGTAAACACATATTCATTTAAACAAGAGCCAACTGGCTAATAGGGTGGGTGCTGTGTCCCCCAATGAGCGTATCGGAGAAAAGGATTTTACGGTGAGTACTCACAAAAATCCATGTTTCTCCTTCATCTCATTGGGGGACACAGATACTGTGGGACGTCCTAAAGCAGTCCCTGGGTAGGAGATTGACTCACCGATCCAAGCTACATGCACCTCCTGTTTAAAGGTGCGCCACCGTTGCTTGGAGACTCCTTCTACCCAGGCTTGCATCCGCCGAGGCCTGAGTATGGATATTATGTTTGGCAAATGTGTGCAGGCTGGACCAGGTTGCTGCCTTGCAAACCTGTTCTGTCGAAGCCTGATGCCGAAGCGCCCAAGAGGCGCCCACCGACCAGGTAGAGTGCGCTCTGATCCCTGCTGGAATCGGCGTGCCTCTAATGCAGTAGGACTCCTGAATAGTCAAACGAATCCATCTGGCTATGGTCGACTTTGAGGCAGCGAGTCCTTTCCTGCGTTCTTCAGGGAGCACGAACAGCGTGTCCGTCTGAGGAAAGGGTGCCGTCCGTGACACATACCTCCGGAGGGCTCTTACCAGGTCTAACGTGTGAAGAGCCTTCTTCCACATGGTGCATGGGTGCTGGACAAAATGAAGGCAAAGCAACATCTTCATTGATGTGAAAAAGAGGACACGACCTTCGGCAGAAAAGGAGGGGCTGGTCTGAGGACCACCTTATACCTATGAAAAGTGAGGAACGGAGCTCGGCAGGATAGAGCCGCCAGCTCTGAAACCCACCTGATGGAAGTGATGGCCACTAGGGGAACAACTTTCCAGGAAAGGTACCTCAAAGCGATATCCTGAAGCGGTTCCAATGGAGCTTCCTGCAGAACACTTAGGACCATGTTAGGAACCCAGACGTCCATCCGCTCCATATAGGGAGGTATCAAGTGGGACAATCCCCGGATGAAAAGTTTTCACCTGCAAATTGGTAGCAACCCTGCACTGGAACAGGATGGATAAGGCCGACATTTGTCTCCTGCGGAAACCTGGGGCAAAGCCCGAGTCTAATGCTCTACCGACTGAGCTATCCGGGCTCTCTGAGCCCAACTGGAGAAAAACCAAGATGTTGGAGATCGAGAATCTTAGCGGAGAAACACCGCGGCCTCGACATCAAGCAAAGAACACCTTCCAGGTGTGGTGGTAAATTCATGATGAAGCAGGCCTCCGGGCGCTAATCGTTGTAGCGACCACCTTGCTCCCGAACCCTGCCTGGGTTAGAATCCAAGATTCAACGGCCCTGCCGTCAAACACAGGGTGTCCCTGAGTTCGGGTGGCAAATTAGCCCTTGAGACGGTAGATCTGGGCGCTCTAGCAGGCGCTCAGGAACATCGGCGAGCAGCTGCCTTAGATCTGCGTACCATGCTCGACGGGGCAAGTCTGGGGCCAGCAGAATCGCCGGCCCCCTTCCGTCTTGATCCCTTTGCTGACTCTCAAGAGTAGTGGCAGTGGGGAAAATAGATATGGGAGGCAATACTGGTTCCATGGCAGAACCAACGCGTCCACCGCGAATGCCTGCGGGTCCCTGGCCCGAGCGACATATGTGGGCACCTTGGCATTCACTCTGGAAGCCATCAGGGCCACATCCGGAGCTCCCCACAGTTGACAAATCTGTTGAAGAACTTCGGGATGTAGAGACCACTCTCCGGATGCAAGACCCTGCCGGCTGAGGAAGTCTGCCGCCCAATTTTCCACTCCCGGGATGTGGACAGCCGAAATCACCGAGTGGTTTGCTTCGGCCCACTGAAGAATGTGCTCCACCTCGCACATGGTTGTTCTGCTGCGGGTGCCCCCCTGACAAATTATGTAAACCACCGCCGTGGCGATGTCCGATGGAATCCGGACGGGGCGGCTTGCTAGAAAGTGATGAAACTTCTGCAGAGCCAGCCGAATTGCTCGTATCCCCAATAAGTTGATCAGGAGGCGTGCCTCCTGTGGCGACCACCGCTTCTGGGTTGTGTGGTGGCGAAACACCGCTCCCCAACCGAGGAGACTGACGTTGATTGTCATTATCAGCCCATGACATGGGGGGAAAGGTTTCCCCTAGGCCAGAGAAGAACTGGTTATCCACCATCTGAGCGACTGCCTGACTTGAGAGGACAGTTTGCACCGCCGATGGAGCGTGAAAGGATTCTTGTCCCAGGCTGACACGAGGCGTGCTGCAGGGGGTGAAGGATGGAACTGGACGAAAGTTATCGCTTCGATTGCTGCCACCATTTTCCCTAGGATCCTTATCGCAGATCGGATGGTATGAGGGACTGGTTGGCGTAGTGTCCGGACTCCCTGCCGGAGACTAGCGCCCTTTCCTGAGGGAGAATTATCAACCTTCAGCAAGTGTCGAAGATCATTCCTAGGAAGGAGATCCTCTGAGCTGGCACAAGGGAAGATTTCTTTGCATTGACCAACCATCTAAGCGGCAAGAGTATCTAGCGTAATGTTGACACCTTCCTCACATGCCCGTATTGACAGGCCCTTGACCAAGAGGTCGTCCAGATAAGGCAAGACGACTATGCCTCGAGAATGTAGTGTGGCCCTGACAATTGCCATAACCTTTGTGAACACTCTGGGAGCCGTGGCTAGCCCAAAGGGTAGCGCTACGAACTGAAAATGCTGAACGCTGATGGCGAAGCGTAGCCGCCTCTGATGAGGAGGAAAAAATGGGAATACGCAGAAATGCGTCCTGGCTGTCAATTGAGGCCAAGTATTCTCACTGCTCCATGACCGCTATGACTGAACGGAGACTCCATCCGGAAATGTCTGATCCTGATGAATTTGTTCAGAAGCTTTAGGTCCAAAAACAGGCCTGACAGACCCGTCCTTTTTGGGAACCGCAAAAAGGTTGGAATGAAATCCCTGAGCTCTTCTGTGTTCCGGCACTGGAACAATGACTCCGTTGTGCAGGAGCGACTTGATGGCTCCCAATAGAGCCCTTACCTGGGTATCCACCCTGGGAAGCCGGGAAAGAAAAAACCTTCTTGGAGGGTATCTGACAAATTCTATTTTGTAACCTGAGGACACCAACTCTTTTACCCATGCGTCGTGAGCGATGTTGGCCCAGACGTGGTGAAAACAGAGTAGGCAGCTGCCCACTTTGCTGGTGTCGTCTGGTAAAGACCTCGAGTCATTTGGCCGATGATCCTTAGGATCTAGGTCCCCTCGATCTGGCCTCTTGAGCACGCATTCTCCCCAATGGGTTGGCTCTATATGACCTGCTGCTCCCTATCCTGATTGGGGTGGCCTGAGGTGGCGGAATTGGGCCCCGTAGTCCACCCGGAGTCTTTTAACGCATGACCCCGGACCAGTCTCCTACTCGGGTCCCGGACCAGGCTCAGGCTGCTTGGCGGCCACCACCTGACCAATGCCGTCACGCCCGGCTTAGAATGGCTGATGGCACTGCAAAAGGCCCGAAAACGTGCCTGAACCGGGTGACGAAAAAACGATTTAACCTTCTGTTGAGGGAGAAACCCGCTCTTTCCTCCTGTGGAGTCGGAGATAAATTGATCCAAAAATAGGCGGCCGCACTGATAAGGCAGGGAAGTCAAGGACTTCTTGGAAGTAGAATCGGCCCGCCATGTCCTCAACCACAGGGCTCTTCAGATAGAGATTGCATTAGCGGCAGCAAGTGCTGAACAATTGGCTGCATCCAAAGACGCATTCAATACATAATCTCCGGCTATCGTCATCTGACATGTGACCTCCGAGATCTCTGCAGGTAGATCCTGCTCCTGTGCGACCTTGTTTAATGTTTCTGACTATGAAATCATAGCCTTGGCTACCCAAGTGTCTGCGAACGAGGGAGTGAGTGCAGACCCTGATGCCTCATATACTGAACGAGCTAGGCTCTCAATAAGGCAGTCCATGGGATCTTTAATCGAGGAAACCTTAGGGACAGATAACAGGGTCTTAGTGGCCAGGCGTGAAACCGGAGGATCCACTATCGGGGATTCCATCCATTGTTTACGGAGGTCCGGAGCAAATGGATAACGTGTTTCGAGTGCCCTTTAACCCGAGAAAAATGCAATTTTGGACGTTCTCTGTGCCGCTGCACTATGTCCTCAAGCTCAGGGTGAGAGGAAAAAATTCTGTGCAGCCGCTTCACCCGTTTACATGCCACTTTATGCCCTGTAGCCGCTGCGGTATCATCCTCAATCCCCAGGGTCTGATTGATGGCTTCTATGAGGCTGTCCACTGTTTCACGTGACCCTGGAGTGTCCAGGTCCATGGGCTCGTCTGAGTCGCAATCTGAGGTCTGCTCGCTATCAACCACTGGTGACGGGGAGCGAGAAGCAGATCTTACGGATGCTGAAGGCACCAGATGGACTGGGCGACACAGTGTGGATTCGTTTCCCCCGGGTCTGCCTGGAGTGAGGGTGGCCCCTGCAGGCCGGAGGCTCCTGTGAGGTGGAGGTTCCCTCTAAAGGCGGCGAGACACTGTCCCTGCCCCTATCTGGGGCTTGAAGGGATTCTATTGCTCTCGTAAGCGACGCCATGTACTGTGACCGTGATCGGGCCCACTCCGGGGGATTTGACACATTGGTCGCGGTCGCAGGGGAAGGCTCCTGGGCGCGTTTGGATTCGCAGGCTTCGCATAAATGCTTGCTCTGCGCCCGCGGAAACGCAGCCCGACAAGAGATGCATGCCGCGTAAAAGAACGTGTGCGTCTTTGCTTTTGTTCGGACATGCTGTATCTGTCCGCTGCTGGGGATATGGGGAAGAGGTAGCCCCTCGTTTTTCTCTATAGCGTGGCCTCTCGGGCAGCACTTACCCCAGTCCTGCGTCCCCCCGACCTGGATGCTTCCTTCAAATCGCGCGCCGACATCTGTGGCGCGCACCAGCCTGTAAAATCGCTTTAGGGGCGGTACTCCCACTATGCGGCCTAGCCGCATATCTCCGTGCTCCGAAGCCGTGGCCTCGATTTTTACCGCCGCTGAGTGCAGGGCGGGCTGCCGGAAGTGACACGCGGCCCCGAGGGCGGAACTTCCGGCCGCGGCCTAGCTCCGGCCGAAGCCGCGGCCTCAATCTTTCCCCTACCCAACCGGGGGGGGGGGGGGGGGAGCGGTACCAAAAGTGGCGCTACTGACCGGCGAAGCGTTCCTGTCCCGACGGATCCAGCCCTTCTCTTGCATGGCTAGTGGACACCGCGAGGCGTGCTGTGGCTGTGGGCTCCAGCCCGAAATCTTCGCAGGAGCCCTCCCTGACCCTCTGCTCACCGATGATCCTCTTCAGCCTGAGCGCAGGTATGTGAGGGGGTCTTTGATAAAAAATAGGACGGTGCAGGCACCCTAGCTCCATCTAACCCCTTCAGAGGGTGAGGAGAGGGACCGTCCGCCACCTTGCAGCACCGCCGTCTAGCGTTGGTGGAGCAGTGGGGGCCGCACAGACTAGTCTTGTGCCTCTGTGCAAGCCCATGGTTTCAATACCTAGGGGTGGACAGGGCTAAGTCTGGCATAATGTCCCACGTCGCGGGAAAGGATACGTGGAGGGATACTCGCACGTGCTCGCCCGTTGATGGTTTGGGGAAATCGGATACTTTCAATAGGATGCGTTGCCCCTGTCTCATCTTCATAAAATAACAAACAAAAATAGATGTCTGGGGAAAAGTCCCAGATATTTCCCTCGGTGCGGGAAAGTATACGCGGAGACAATACTCATCGCGTGCTCGCCCGTTGATGGTTTGGGGAGATCGGACCCTTTCAATAGGATCCGTCGCCCCTGTCTCATCTTCATAGTAAACTAGAAAAAAATAGTCTGGAGAGATCCAGACTGTGTGTGCCTCCATAGGACACTAAGCAAAAAACTGATTTCCGCCCGCAATAGGGGCAAGGGTGTATACTGCGGAGGAGGAGCTAACCTCTTCTTTTCACCCACTGTATCTGTGTCCCCCAATGAGACGAAGGAGAAAACACAATTGTGTATGATGCTAGAATATATCTAGCATGACACACACCTGTGTGAACATGGCCAACAGTCAATGCGGCATCACACAGCAATACAATAGACAATGCACTCACTGTTGGCCATGATAACACAATTGTGTATCATGCTAGAATATATCTTGCATGACACACACCTGTGTGATCAAAACCAAGAGTCAATGCGGCATCACACAGCAATACTATAGACAATGCACTCACTGTTGGCCATGATAACACAATTGTGTATCATGCTAGAATATATCTTGCATGACACACACCTGTGTGATCACGGCCAATGGTCACTGCGGCATCACACAGCATTGAAATACTTACGAAAATCCTTGCGGACCCTGGTACAGTTGTTGTCCCAGCCATCCATCAGCGCTGCGGCCACCTCATTCCAGAGCTGGCGGGTCACCACCGTGTTTGCGTGCTGTGGATCACAGCTGTCCCACAACGGGACACGCTCCTGGACCAAGCGAATCAGGGCATCATTGTCCAGAAAGATGTCTTCCTCCCGTTGTGGAACCTAGAAAAAAAAAATTAGATTCTTGGAAATATTTGTAAATGAAAAAGATAGAAAAACATACAGAAAAGATTTAAGATGAAAAACAGGACAGAAAAAAAGCCAGGGGAAAAAAAAAATACCAAAAAAATGGACATTCACAGTCAGTCTGTTATGAATGGGTCACCGAGGAGAAAAAAAGCAACACACGCTAAGTCTAAAAAAACCAGAGAGGTTGGTAATTATGCAGATTGCAGATCCCTGATCTTAACACACAACTAGCAGCAGTCGTGGAGCGTGCCTACGATGGTCCTGGACGCTTCGTCACAACCGGAGAGCTAAATAAGCCTAAAGTAAGAAAAGAGGAAAACTAACTCCCCCAGAGCAGACCCCAAAGGAAAGACAGCCCCCCACATGTATTGATGGTGAAGCAAGATGAAAACACAAACAAAGGCAGAAAAATAGGCTGAGCAAACGATGGGCCCAAACTAACTTGAAAGGACAGGAAAGGAAAGATACTGTCTGCAATCTGCCAAAAAACCCTACCCAAAGTAATGTCCAACACATCTGATAACAAAATTAACCCTGAAGTCACTAGACTTCTCCCACTATATCAGCACTCTGAAATATTCTGAGACAGAGCAAAAAAGAGGCCAATCTAATAAAGGACAAAAAAGCAAATTGGCAAATACAGATAAATAAGAGTGGAAGTTCAGCATAGCCCAGCCGGGCTGGCTGACCACAAAAAAACAGAGTTGACCAACAAGAGCAAGTGTGAATGTTAGCAAAAACAAACTTAACTTGAGAAGACTGGAGCAGAGCTGAAGTCCAAGACCTGAGAAGCAGACTGAATCACCAGCAACTAGATAGGGCGTCGGCTGTCTTATATCCAGTCTGATACTCCAGAGATCCAAACATTATCCTCCTCGTCAGGTGGCAGACCATTACCAATTAAACCAACCTCACTACCTCCTGTCACCAGAGGGAGAACGGAAGGAGAACTCCCAGCTGGTGGAGCAGAAAATAAGCTCATAACAGTACCCCCCCTTGAGGAGGGGTCACCGAACCCTCATCCACGCCACCAGGCCGATCAGGATGAGCCCGGTGAAAAACACGAACAAATTTATTGGCATGAATATCCGAGGCAGAGACCCAAGAATTATCCTCCTGGCCATAACCCTTCCATTTGACCAAATACTGGAGTCTCCGTCTGACCAAACGAGAATCCAATATTTTCTCTACCTCATATTCCACATTGCCTTTAACCAAAACAGGGTCAGGAGTTGCCGCCACAGGAACTACTGGCTCAACAAACCTCTTCAACAGTGATTTGTGAAATACGTTATGGATTTTGAACGTAACTGGAAGAGCCAATCGAAAAGAAACAGGATTAAAAATCTCCAAAATCTTATAAGGTCCAATAAATCTTGGCTTAAATTTTGGAGATGCAATTTTCATAGGAATATTCTTAGGCGACAACCAAACCATATCACCCACTTTAAACCGGGGACCAATGGTCCTATGCCGGTTGGAAAAACGCTGGGCCTTTTCCTGAGAGAGTGACAACTTATCCACCACTTGATCCCATATCTGCTGCATTCTCACAACCACAGTGTCCACACCTGGGCAGGACGAAGATTCCACTTGTCCTGAAGAGAATCGAGGATGAAACCCAAAATTACAGAAAAAGGGTGACATCAAAGTGGCAGAACTAGCTCTATTGTTCAGCGCAAATTCGGCCAAGGGCAAAAATGAGACCCAATCATCTTGATCAGCAGATATAAAACATCTTAAATGAGACTCCAGGGTCTGGTTTGTTCTCTCAGTCTGCCCATTGGTCTGGGGATGAAACGCGGAGGAGAAGGATAACTGAATTCCCAGATTGGAACAAAAGTCTTTCCAAAATCTGGAAACAAACTGGACCCCTCTATCGGACACACTGTTCTCAGGAATCCCGTGTAACCGAACCACCTGTTGTAAAAACAAAGGTACGAACTCCGCGGAAGATGGCAACTTTGGGAGTGGTACAAGATGGACCATCTTCGAAAATCTATCACAAATTACCCAGATAAGTCATTCTCTGAGAGATAGGAAGATCAGAAATAAAATCCATTGAAATATGGGTCCATGGCCTCTTGGGCACCGGCAGGGGCATCAGCAACCCACTAGAATGAGAACAGGGTTTAGACCGAGAACAAGTCCCACAGGACTGTACAAAATTCCTGACATCACGAGATAAGGCAGGCCACCAAAACGACCGACTCACCAAATCTCTAGTACCAAAAATACCTGGATGACCAGCCAATGCGGAGCAATGGACTTCAGACATCACTCTCTTTCTCCACTGGTCAGGAACATACAATCTTCCCATAGAGCAACACTCAGGTTTATCCTCCTGAAATTCCTCCAGGGCGTGTCTTAAATCGGGCGAAATGGCAGAAAGAACTACCCCCTCACCTAGGATAGTAGTAGGCTCAGTCACATTAAGAGAATCAGCAAAGAAACTCCTAGAAAGGGCGTCTGCCTTAACATTCTTAGTGCCCGGAAGAGACCACAAAATTAAAACGCGTGAAAAACAAGGCCCATCTAGCCTGTCTAGGATTCAAGTGTTTAACCGACTCCAGATAAATCAGATTCTTGTGATCGGTGAGGACCACAAATTGATGTCTAGCTCCCTCCAACCAATGTCTCCACTCCTCAAATGCCCATTTCATGGCCAACAATTCCCGATTCCCCCATCATAGTTGCGTTCAGATGGGGAGAGCTTTCAAGAAAAGAAGGCACAGGGATTCATCTTAGAAGTCACAGGGTCTTTTTGGGACAAAACAGCTCCTGCACCAATCTCAGAAGCGTCTACCTCCACTTGAAATGGAAGTGAGACATCAGGTTGCCGTAGAACTGGAGCTGAAGTAAATCTCTGCTTAAGCTCCTGAAATGCTGAGACAGCCTCAGGAGACCAATTCAGCACATCAGCGCCCTTCTTGGTCAGATCAGTCAGTGGTTTGACAATACTAGAAAAATTACCTATAAATTTACGATAGAAATTAGCAAAACCCAAAAACTTCTGGAGAGCCTTCAAAGAAGTAGGCTGAACCCAATCATAAATGGCCTGTACCTTGGCCGGGTCAATTTCAATAGTCGATGGAGACAAGATAAATCCCAAAAATGAAATCCTCTGTACACCAAAGAGGCATTTCGATCCTTTAACAAACAGGGAATTCTCCCTCAAAATCCGGAACACAGTCCGGACATGTTCCACATGGGAATCCCAATCACTAGAAAAGATCAAAATATCATCCAGATAGATGATCAAAAACTTATCTACAAAGTCTCGAAAAATATTCATAAAGGACTGGAAGACAGAAGGGGCATTAGAGAGCCCAAAAGGCATCACGAGGTACTCAAAATGTCCCTTCAGAGTATTAAACGGCGTCTTCCATTCATCCCCGTGCTTGATGCGAATAAGATTATACGCCCCCCTAAGGTCAAGCTTAGTAAACCAGCAGGCACTCTTAACTCTGGAGAATAAATCAGACATCAGAGGTTACGGGTACTGATATTTAACCGTCATCTTGTTAAGGGAACGATAATCAATACACGGTCTTAATGAACCATCTTTTTTGGCCACAAAAAAAAAACCAGCGCCTAAAGGTGACGAGGATGGTCTAATATGACCCTTCTCCAACAACTGCTTAATATAAGATCGCATAGCATCATGTTCGGGTACAGATAAGTTGAAAAGTCGACCCTTGGGAAATTTGCACCCAGGCATTAACTTAAATGCACAGTCATAACTCCTATGAGGACCTCGGCAAAGATGCAGACTTACTCTCACTAAATACATCAGAGAAATCAGCCAGATAATCAGGAATATCATGAGACTGAGGAGAGGTGGAGAAAACAGGAGCGTCCCTAAGAACACACTGACAACCTCAACTCACCACAGACACAGATTTCCAATCCAAAACTGGGTTATGAGTTTGCAACCAGGGGAAACCCAGAACAATAGTATCATGCAAATTCTGCAGCATCAAAAATTTACAATTTTCTTGGTGGGCTGGGGCAACTCGCATTACCACCTGGGTCCAAAACTAAGATTTATTCTCCGCCAAAAGAGTGGCATCAATACCCCTCAAAGGAATAGGCGTCTGCAGAGGCGTCATGGACAGACCACAACGTTTAGCAAAGTCCAAATCCATCAGATTCAGAGCTGCTCCTGAATCCACAAAAGCCTTAGTGGAAAACGTGGACAAGGAGCAGATCAAAGTAATTGCCAAAAGGAACTTAGGTTGTACACTGCCCACAGCAAATGTGTGTGCAAAATGTTTCTCTCGTTTAGGGCAGACAGAAATAGTATGAGAGGCGTCTCCACGAGGGTACAACAGTGTCAACCCGTACTATCCGTCGGCGTCTGAATGAAAAGGGACTGTATGGTAGGAGACCCAGGAAGACCCCACTTCTTACCCCGAGACATAAAAAAGCCAGGCTGGAGTTTGCCAAAACTTACCTGAAAAAGCCTAAAACGTTTTGGAAGAATGTTCTCTGGTCAGATGAGACAAAAGTAGAGCTTTTTGGGCAAAGGCATCAACATAGAGTTTACAGAAGAAAAAAAGAGGCATTCAAAGAAAAGAACACGGTCCCTACAGTCAAACATGGCGGAGGTTCCCTGATGTTTTGGGGTTGCTTTGCTGCCTCTGGCACTGGACTGCTTGACCGTGTGCATGGCATTATGAAGTCAGAAGACTACCAACAAATTTTGCAGCATAATGTAGGGCCCTGTGTGAGAAAGCGGGGTCTCCTTCAGAGGTCATGGGTCTTGCAGCAGGACAATGACCCAAAACACACTTTAAAAAGCACTAGAAAATGGTTTGAGAGAAAGCAATGGAGACTTCTAAGGTGGCCAGCAATGAGTCCAGACCTGAATCCCATAGAACACCTGTGGAGAGATCTAAAAATGGCAGTTTGGAGAAGGCACCCTTCAAATATCAGGGACCTGGAGCAGTTTGCCAAAGAAGAATGGTCTAAAATTCCAGCAGAGCATTGTAAGAAACTCATTGATGGTTACTGGAAGCGGTTGGTCGCAGTTATTTTGGCTAAAGGTTGTGCAACCAAGTATTAGGCTGAGGGGGCCAATACTTTTGTCTGGCCCATTTTTGGAGTTTTGTGTGAAATGATCAATGTTTTGCATTTTGCTTCATTCTCTCTTGTGTTTTTTCATTTAAGACAAATTAAATGAAGATAACAATACCAAAGAATTTGTGTTTTGCAATCATTTTCAGGAAGAAGCTGAGTATTATCTGACAGAATTGCAGGGGTGTCCATACTTTTGGCCACAACTGTAGCATTCCAGCATCAGGGCGTATCCTGCTGGAGAGACAATCCACTCATGGGGAGCTGAGACATGGGAAAACCAGTGTTAATGTAAAGTATTCCCCTACACTCCCTGTCGTGCCCCAGTGTTACTCCTGTCCTAACAAGAACAGGCCCCAAGTGGATCCTGTAGTGGACACCCCCACTGATAAGAGGAAAATTAGACAGAAGCTCCCTACACGTTTCTTCCCCAATGGGGGGGATTCATCAGGGGAGTCAAATAGATGTAAAGCAGTAGGAAAGGATATATAGAATTAGTGTTATCCGTTAAGTCCACAGGCCCTGCAGGGGCGAGGTGCCTAACAAACTAGTGTGACTGTCCCTGTCACTACCAAGTGGAGTCTGGTTTTAGCTAAGCACTACTTGAAAATTGCCTGAAATTGATACTTAGTAAGAGGGGACCCGTCTGTATGTTAGAAAAAATCTGCTTGCGTGTCTTATTAGCGAGTAGCGTTTGACTATTTTTAGTGGGCATACCGGGCCATCTGATGAGTTAACCAGGACCCACGTGCCCCTGCCAGCGAGATCGCACTTGGATTTACGCATGCAAATGCACAGAGCGTCGCTGCATATGACTAAATCCTCGTTGATTAAACCGCCTTCCGTCGCCACTTTTGAACGCGGCAACAATTCTGATGGGGATATTGAAATAATGTCATGTAATAATCCCAATGAAATGGAGCGACAGTATTCCTGACTTGGTTGAAGCCTTTTCCATCCTTTAATAGCTTGTTTGATGAAAAAGAACTTTCCTACATGTACCCACCCCATTTGTTGAAAGAAAAAGGCTATTCCCAATAATTGTCGTTGTGCCGATGTATCAGACACCCCCCTTTCTTTGAGCCAAATCAAAATTCTTTTGATACTTTGCATCTCACTTGGTCGCACTTTTTGATGAGCCTACCCTGAATTAGAGAGCACCAAGCCTTACCATAGACCTGCCAGTTAGTCTGTGTAATGGAGGCGCAAATTAATGGCATCCGTGATTGGCCACTGTGTCCCATTGGAATGGGGGACACTGGACATCTGATGGTTGCACATTGGGAAAAAGGTCTCTGAAGGCCAGCCAATCGGAAGATAACAGTGAGTTAACGAGATTATCATCTACATCTGTCAATAATCTGGCTCAGCACCAGATGTTGTGTTTCAAGCATAGTAGTGCTAGCAGGCGTAAGAGAGCGAGTAAGGGCCAGGATGCAGAAGACATATGGTTTAAGCTCCTTGCAGTTGTCGGATTTTTCATTTGAAAATCGAATGTTGGCGTATTTCAACTTTGTATCCCATAGCTCTACCGACGATACTATTGCGAAAATTTCTAACAGGACTGGATCACACCCACAGCTTGATGTGGTCCATAGCTCCAGCCAGCTGCCTTTGCACCATTGGTTTTTGTAGATTGCTGCAAAACCCTCTTTGTTACCTCTCCTACCGCAAGCCCTAGGTCCTTGCTTGACATCTCTTTTGCCATGAGGTATGGCCATTGTAGGACTATTTTCCAGACTAGTAAGTCTGCCTTCAATGAGTGAGTGAGCCTAATTCTTTGGCCAGGCTGGGAAGTGCCCTTTGTTGCCAACGATAATTGGCGAGAGAAGGCTCTGCCGACTGGAATTACGCGGCTGGCGATTGTCAGCAGGCCCAGCAAGTACTGCATCTGTTGGAGGGTGACCTTTTTGACTTCACAGAAACCTTCCAACATATGTAGTTTTCAGTATTTTTTTCTGCTGGTAAGCGAAAAATCATTGAATTGGTGTCTAGTTTGATGCCAAGGAAAGGCATGGTCTGTTTTTTTCTGGTGATAGCGGTACGCTGAAATGGCATGATATAAATTTAAATTTTGCGAGAAGGAAGGAACAGAGTTTTCAATTTTTGGGGCCGACGAACAAAAAATCGTCGAGGTAGTGAATCAGAGAATTGCTGCGTGTTTCATAACGGACTACCCAGAGTCCAGGAAAGTAGTCAATGTCTAGAAATAGTGACACAAAATGGGAACATCCCATCAGCAAGCACATATCAAAATAGTGCTGGTCTACCTTGCAACCTAACAAGTGGAAGCAGTCAGGGAGCATGGGTAATAGGCGGAATGCCGTCTCTGAGTTGGACCCAGCTGTGCGGACTAATTCTCCTGCTTTGACAAGACGCGTATGTCACGGAAGCTTCCTCTGGGGAAATAGTGTCATTAACCGATTCGCCTTTTGGGTGTGACAGATGATGGATCAAACAATATTTCCCAGGTTCCTTTTTAGGAATAAGGCCTAATAGCGTGATTCTGATATTTTGGAAAGGCAACAATTGAAAGGGGCCTACCATTCTCCCTAGTTCAACCTCTTTTTGGATTTTTTGGTGCAAGATTTTGGGGAATTCGCGAGCGGATTTTAGGTGGTTGGTGTTCTACTGAATTTGAAGGGGATAAGAAAACCGTATGTAAAGCTGGAGTGTAATTGCCGTGCTGCTTCTTTATTGAAGTAGAGCTCTAGCCAGCGGCTGATAACGACCATACGTCGACTGTCGGGGAAATATAAATTATTTCCTATGTTCCTAAGTACACATACAGGGCTGCCTGTTTTTCCTCCCCCCATCGGTTTGTGAGAAAACCCAGTTCCTGCTGCATCCCCCTCCACTGCTACAACCCCCTCAGTGTTTACAAAAATACAAAAGATATTACAAAAGGAGACAAAATACAATATGTATAACAGAAATAAAAGGAATTAAAATATGAAACTTACTCTCTGTCACAGGTATGACGTGTCAATAAAGGGGAGGAGAGCCTTGCCAAAGAAAAATGGTTCTTCACCACAGAATGTTGTCTAGCTGAATCGCTGGCGTCTGACACCTTCCCAAATGTGCTTTTCAGAGAGTACTTGGCTTCTATCGATATCCAGGATGCCTATCTACATATCCCCATTTTCCTTCCACATCAAAGGTTTCTACGCTTCGCCATCAACGGTCTACGTTTTCAGTTTGCAGTGCTGCCCTTCGGGCTAGCCACTGCCCCCAGAGTGTTCACAAAGGTCATGGCAGTCCCCATCGCCATCCTGCACTCCCGGGGCATAATTGTTTTCCCCTACTTAGATGATCTTTTGGTCAAGGGCCCTTCTAGGTGGGCATGCGAGGAAAGTGTCAGCATCACGCTAGATACTCTTGTCCGCTTAGGGTGGTTGGTCAACGTAAAGAAGTCATCCCTTGTTCCAGCTCAGAGAATTTCCTTTTCAGGGATGTGTCATGTCCGCCATTTCTGTCATGTGCGTGTCATGTCTGCCTTGTCTGTTTTCTCTCAAGAACTTCTGGAGCGATGTGCATGCGCATATCTTGTCTGCTATCCTGCTCGTTCCCTAGAGCAGTGTGCACACTCACCTCATGTCTGAGCTGCAGGATGCCTGCGTTTCTGCTCTGCCTTCTGTTATCTTCTTGTGATGTCTAGAATCCCTGATCATGTGTCCCTGCCTGGATCCTGCACTGTCTGGTTCTGCAATCATCTCGTCATGTCTAGAACTCTGATCATGTGACCTGTCTAGGTTTCAGCACTGATTCTGCAGTCGTCGCTCTGTACCCTGTCTAGTCCCAAGTTCCTTCCTTGGCCTGGCTCTGGGCTTCGGCCTACGCGCCGCTGCTAGACTGTCCCTGGCATGCTCTTCGCATGCGCAGGTCTCTGCCTCGTTCTTTGTCTTGTCCCTGTTTCGTGCGCTCGTGCACATTTCGTACTAGGCTTTGCCATGCTGTCTCGCATGTGGCTCTGTCCTGTACCCTTTGCCTAGCCCTGCCTTGTGGCCCCGTGCCTCTGTGCACGTGTCTGGTCGCCTGTGCCTGCATGGTGTGCCTCAGCCGTGCCGCCTCTAGCCGTGCTCGCCTGTGTGCCCCAGCCGTGCCCCGTCCAGTGCTATAGTGGTTTGGCTGCGTGGCCCCGCAGCGGTGCCGCCTCTAGTCGTGCCCGCTTGCAACTGCCATCGTCAGTACCACCTGCCGGTGCTCCCAGCCGTGGTCTCTGTGCTTCCTTGCACTCACGCTGGTTCTCGCACTTTTCGTGCTACTCTTGCACAAAGCCTTTGTCTCTTTTACTCTTCTCTGACCCCTAGTTTGCCTGCCGGATTCCATAACCTGCCGACCGCTGCCAGAGGTCCGGACCTAGATGACTGCGGCCTGATGTCCGGAGCTGATGTCCGTAGCCAGATACCTGGACCTTGTCGGTCAATGCCAGCATTTGGATTCCGATGCCACCGTACTCTGTGCCTCTCCCTGGTATGCCCCTGGCTGACTTCTGGATGTCCGGATCCTCCCGATCATCCTCTGAGCTACAGACCCTGATGCCCTGGTTGATCGTAGACTGTTGTCCGGAGTCCGAGGTCCGCATACCATCTGCACGTTCCATGCCTGGACCTTGGCGTGCCATTGCACGCACCCTGTTCCACTAACGTCTTGTCTCGCCTTGTCTTATTTCCCTGAGCCGGCCGTCTGGTCCAGCTGCCGTGGTGGCTCACCCCCTTGGTCTTGCCCCTGACACTCCCTGTATAGGGGGTGGTTCTTATTAGGTCAGCTCGCCCTAGGTGGGGGGTGCCATGGCCCAGAGGGTCCACTCTTTCAAGAAAGAAACGACTCAGCGTAACCTGACACTCGTCATAGGATGATCTTCGACACTTGCCGAGGGGTGGTAATTCTCCCTCAAGACAAGGCCCTAGCCCTCCGGCAGGGAGTGTGGGTACTGCGCCAACCAGTCCCTCACACCATCCGTTTCTGCATGAGGATTCTAGGAAAAATGGTGGCGGCGATAGAAGCGATTCCGTTCGCCCAGTTCCATCTTCGCCCCCTGCAGCACGCCCTCTTGTCATCCTTGGACAAGAACCCGTTCACGCTCGATCATCAGTGCCGGTTGTCCTCTCGGGTCAGACAGTCACAAGAGTGGTGGACAATCAGTTCCTCCCTTCAGGGGAAACCCTTTCCCCCAGATCAGTGGCTGGTGGTCACAACCGACGCCAGCCTTCTCGGCTGGGGAGCGGTTTTTCGCTGCCACAGGGCCCAGGGACGGTGGTCACTGCAGGAGGCAGCCCTCCCGATCAACTTGTTGGAGATACGGCAATCCGGCTGACTCTGCAACGGTTTCATCACCTTGCAGGCCACCCCGTCCGGATTCAGTTGGACAGCGCCACGGCGGTGGCTTACGTAAATCACCAAGGGGGCACTCGCAGCAGGGCAACCATGCGCGAGGTAGGGCACGTGCTTCGCTGGGCCAAGAGGAACTTCCTCAGCCGGCAGGGGCTTGCATCCGGGGAATGGTCACTACTAAACCCCGAGGTCTTTCAGCAAATTTGCCAACGGTGGGGAACACCGGATGTGGATCTGATGGCCTCCAAGGTGAACGCCAAGGTGTCCGTATTTGTCGCTCGGTCCCGGGACCTGCAGGCAATCGCCATGGATGCGCTGGTTCTGCCATGTAATCAGTTTCACCTCGTATACCTATTTCCCCCACTGCCACTACTTCCGAGGGTCATCAAAAAGATCAAGGCAGAAGGGGTGCCAGTGACTCTGCTGGCCCCAGACGGGCCTCGTCAGGCGTGGTACGTAGATCTAGTGCAGCTGCTCGTCGGCGTGCCATGGCGACTGCCAGAGCGCCCAGATCTACTTTCTCAGGGGCTGATCTGCCACCCGAACTCAGGGGCCCTGTGTTTGACGGCTTGGCTGCTGAATCTTGGATTCCGACGCAGGCGGGGTTTGGGCGCAAGGTGGTTGCTACGATGGTTAGCGCCCGGAAGCCTGCCTCAGCATGAATTTACCACCACACCTGGAAGGTTTTCTTTGCATGGTGTCGAGGCAGCGGTTATTCTCCACTGAGATTCTCCATCCCTAATATCTTGGCTTTTTTCCAGTCTGGCCTAGACTCAGGCTTAGCCCCCAGTTCTCTCAGGAGACAGATATCGGCTTCATCCGTCCTTTTTTGGCACAGGATTGCTACCAACTTGCAGGTAAAGGCTTTCATCCATGGGGTCTCCCACTTGCTACCCCCCTATAAAGCACCCTATGGACGCCTGGGACCTTAACCTGGTCCTAAGCGCTCTGCAGGAAGCTCCATTTTAGCCGCTACAGGATGTCTCTTTGTCATGCCTTTCCTGGAAGGTGGTGTTCCTGGTAGCTATAACATCAATCAGGCGGGTCCCTGAGCTGGCAGCGTTATCTTGCCAAGCCCCGTTTCTGACCTTTCACAAAGACAAGGTGGTTCTTAGACCAGCTCCCCCTTTTTTGCCAAGTCTTTTCCTCGTTTCACATTAATGAGGATATTGTCTTGACCTATTTTTGTCCAGCATCGGTACACCGTGTGGAAAAGGCCCTGCATACGTTAGACCTGGTGAGAGCACTCAGGAGGTACGTGTCGCGGGCGGCACCCTTTCCGTCAGTCAGACGTGCTGTGCGTGCTCCCTGAAGGTCGCAGGAATGGACTCGCCTCAAAATCAACCATAGCCAGATGGATTCGTTTGGCTATTCAGGAGTCCTACCGCATCAGAGGCACGCCGATTCCAGCAGGGATCAGAGCACACTCTACTCGGGCAGTGGGCGCCTCTTGGGCACTTCGGCACTAGGTGTGATGAAGGAGCAGCCGTCATCTTAGATATGGGGCCACATGTCTGAGCTTGGCATCCATTTTGCTCTAAGTTCAGGAATTACAGGCAGCTAACGGCTTCTATACCCCCAGGTGCTGTGTACTTAGTAAATACAAGCAGGATTTAGTGTTCCAATGCTAAATCGCCAGAGCCATTGGTGTGATAATGAGGATAGGCCCAAAACAGAGCTTCAAAGCTCAGGTACGGCGCCGTGCCAGCAGGGGGCCGGAAAAAAGCCTAGGGCTTCAATTAGAATGTACCTGCTAGCAGATGCAGGAATATACGTCCTTTGTGTGTCCCAGACGCTTTGGCTCCATCCTAGGAGCATGGATTATTAGCCCACCCTCTGACACAGGGGGAGGAACCTAGCGTGTTTAAGTACTAGCAACCCCTGGCAGATATTCAGTCTTTCACACAGAAGATCCAGACCATGACTATCTAAGAAGAACCTGGGGACGAGGACCTCAGCAGAAAGAGGAACAGGCCATGGGGGGAGGGGGCGTCCCGGGAGAGGAGCCACCAGGTAAGACCCCAGCGCAGGAGTTCCCCACATCCGGGATGTCAGGAGGCCAGGGAAGTCTGCCTGACCCGGCGACTTGGTCGGGGGCCGAGGGGAAGCAGGCGCTGCCTGTGGTCTCAGCGGTCGTGGCCGCTGTTACCAGGAGTAGGAGCGCCGGAGCCCAAGGAGCCTCGCGGAGGTCCGACGGTTCCCCTCTCTCTGACCAAGTGGCTGTTGAGTCAGACAGCGGCCAGGAGACAGATCCCGGGGAGCTGACAGAGGAGGTGGCAGTTTCGTCAATTCTTGCCACATCGATTCAGGGATTTCAGGCAGCGTTGGAAGCTGACGCTAGCCTGAAAGCTCTCAAGGAGCAGGCAGCACAGCCTCCCCTGGAGTCCGACCGCGAGCGAGTGGTCTGGGACCAGGGACGGCTGTAACCGGGTAACGGTCGAGCAGGGTTCACCGGAGGCGTGGCCCAGGGACCGACAGTTAGTGGTACCCTATCCGTTTAGGGCAGAATTGTTGCGGATCGCACATGAGATTCCCATGGCCGGACACCTAGGGATTGCTAAAACCAGGGCCAGGCTCAGCATTTCTATTGGCCAGGAATGAGGACCGAGGTGATTGCCTACTGCCGTTCGTGTGACACCTGTCAGAGGGTGGGGAAGGCGGGGCGGTGCCCCAAAGCCCCACTGGTAACTTTGCCCATCATCGAAGAGCCTTTCTCGAGGGTGGCTGTGGATCTCATTGGACCTCTGTCCACTCCCAGCCGCTCCGGGAAATGCTTCATACTAACGGTAGTGGACTATGCCACCCGGTACCCGGAGGCGGTAGCTTTGTCGTCCATTCGAACCGACAAAGTGGCCACTGCCTTACTGGAGATTTTCTCCAGAGTGGGGTTTCCCCAGGAAATGCTCACCGACCGAGGGACCCAGTTCATGTCGCAGCTGATGGAGTCTCTCTGTAAGCAGGTACAGGTGCAACATCTGGTAGCCAGCCCGTACCACCCACAGACCAATGGCCTGTGTGAGCGGTTCAATGGCACCTTAAAGCAGATGCTGAAGATGTTGGTTGACTCCCACGGGAGAGACTGGGAACGGTATCTCCCACACCTGCTGTTTGCCTACCGAGAGGTCCCACAGGCCTCAACAGGGTTCTCCCCCTTTGAGCTCCTGTACGGGCGACGTGTACGGGGGCCCCTTGCTCTGGTGAAGGAAGCATGGGAAGGGGATTTGGCTACCCCTGGAGTGTCGGTCATTGAGTATGTCGTGCGCTTCCGGGACAGAATGATGGCCTTGACACGGCTGGTGCATGACAATATGGCCCAAGCCCAGGCTGACCAGAAGCGGTGGTACGACCAGAATGCTTGTGAGCGGACCTACGAGGTGGGTCAAAAGGTGTGGGTACTGGTCCCCGTACCTCAAAACAAGCTTCACGCAGCCTGGGAGGGTCCATACCTCGTGCACTAGCGGCTCAATGCTGTCACCTATCTGGTCACCCTGGACCACCCCGTGGAAGGAGGAAGGCCTTCCACGTGAACATGATGAAGGCCCATCATGAGCGGGAGGCTTGTGCCCACCCAGTGGGCAACCTTCCCGAGGAAGGAGAGGTAGAAACCCTCCTGGATCTGCTCACCCAAGCCAAGGCGGGTGGATCCATCGAGGATGTGGGGGTTGGCCACCAGCTCTTGCAGGAACAACGTTCCCAGCTGAGGGTCACCCTACACCCCTTTCGGGAGCTGTTCAGCAGCCTGCCCGGAAGGACTGAGACAGCCGTCCATGACGTGGACACCGGCAATCACCCCCCGATCCGGCGTGCAGCATATCGGGTCTCTCTTGAGGTGCAGCAGCACATGCGCCAAGAGATAGACGAGATGCTGAAGCTGGGGGTGATCCAAGTGTCCAATAGTGCATGGGCTTCGCCTGTAGTCCTCGTCCCTAAAAAGGACCGAACTACGCGGTTCTGCGTGGACTACCGGGGGCTCAACGCTGTTACGGTCACCGATGCGTACCCAATGCCGCGCATCGATGACCTGCTCGATCGGCTGGCCGGGGCCAAGTACCTGACCATCATGGATCTGAGCAGGGGGTATTGGCAGATTCCCCTGACCCCTGGGGCACGGGAACGCTCTGTCTTTATCACCCTATTCGGACTGTACGAGGCCACGGTGATGCCATTCGGCATGAAGAATGCCCCTGCCACTTTTCAGAGGATGGTCAACACGCTGCTCGAGGGACTGGAAGGGTATGCGACCACGTACCTAGACGACATCGCCATCTTCAGTCCCACCTGGGAAGATCACCTAGAGCACCTGGTGCAGTAGATGACCTCAAACGCACTGCACATCACACACTGTAGATGACCTCACTCTGCACATCACACACTGTAGATGACCTCACTCACTCTGCACATCACACACTGTAGATGACCTCACTCACTCTGCACATCACACACTGTAGATGACCTCACACACACTGCACATCACACACTATAGATGACCTCACACACTGAACATCACACACTGTAGATGACCTCACACACTGTAGATGGTACACTGCGTATCACACACAGTAGATAACCTCACACACACTGCACATCACACACTGTAGATAACCTCACACACACTGCACAGCACACACTGTGGATGACCTCACACACACTGCACATCACACACTGTAGATAACCTCACACACACTGCACATCACACACTGTAGATGACCTCACTCACACTGAACATCACACACTGTAGATGAGCTCACACACTGCACATCACACACTGTAGATGACCTCACTCACACTGCACATCACACACTGTAGATGAGCTCACACACTGCACATCACACACTGTAGATGACCTCACACACTGCACATCACACACTGTAGATGAGCTCACACACTGCACATTACACACTGTAGACCTCACACACACTGCACATCACACACTATAGATCACCTCACACACTGAACATCACACACTGTAGATGATCTCACTCACACTGAACATCACACACTGTAGATGACCTCACACACTGCACATCACACACTGTAGATGACCTCACACACTGCACATCACACTGTAGATTAGCTCACACACTGCACCTCACACACTGTAAATGACCTCACACACTGCACATAACACACTGTAGATGGTACACTTCACATCACACACTGTAGATGACCTGAAACGCACTGCACATCACACTGTAGATGACCTCACACACTGCACATCACACACTGTAGATGACCTCACACACTGCACATCACACACTGTAGATGACCTCACACACTGCACATCACACACTAGATGAGCTCACACACTGCACATCACACACTGTAGATGATCTCATACACACTGCACATCACACAGTATAGATGACCTCACACACACTGCACATCACACACTATAGATGACCTCACACACACTGTACATCACACACTATAGATGACCTCACACACTGAACATCACATATTGTAGATTACCTCACTCACACTGCACATCACACACTGTAGATGACCTCACACACTGCACATCACACACTGTAGATGACCTCACACACCCTGCACATCACACACTGTAGATGACCTCACTCACACTGCACATCACATACTGTAGATGACCTCACACACTGCACATCACACACTGTAGATGACCTCACACACTGCACATCACACACTGTAGATGACCTCACACACACTGCACATCACACACTGTAGATGACCTCACACACACTGCACATCACACACTGTAGATGACCTCACACACACTGCACATCACACACTGCACATCACACACTGTAGATGACCTCACACACTGCACATCACACACTAGATGACCTCACACACACTGCACATCACACACTGTAGATGACCTCACACACACTGCACATCACACACTGTAGATGACCTCACACACTGCACATCACACACTAGAGATGACCTCACACACTGAACATCACACACTGTAGATGACCTCACTCACACTGAACATCACACCCTGTAGATGACCTCACACACTGCACATCACACACTGTAGATGACCTCACACACTGCACATCACACACTGTAGATGACCTCACACACTGCACATCACACACTGTAGATGAGCTCACACACTGCACCTCACGCACTGTAGATGAGCTCACACACTGCACCTCACACACTGTAGATGATCTCACACACACTGCACATCACACAGTATAGATGACCTCACACACACTGCACATCACACTATAGATGACCTCACACACTGAACATCACACACAGTAGATGACCTCACTCACACTGAATATCACACACTGTAGATGACCTCACACACTGCACATCACACACTGTAGATGACCTCACACACACTGCACATCACACACTGTAGATGACCTCACACACTGCACATCACACACTGTAGATAACCTCACACACTGCACATCACACACTGTAGATGACCTCACACTCTGCACATCACACACTGTAGATGAGCTCACACACTGCACATCACACACTGTAGATGACCTCACACACTGCACATCACACACTGTAGATGACCTCACACACACTGCACATCACACACTGTAGATGACCTCACACACTGCACATCACACACTGTAGATGACCTCACACACTGTAGATGACCTCACACACACTGCACATCACACACTGTAGATGACCTCACACTCTGCACATCACACACTGTAGATGACCTCACACACTGCACATCACACACTGTAGATGACCTCACACACTCTGCACATCACACACTCTAGATGACCTCACACACTCTGCACATCACACACTGTAGATGACCTCACACACACTGCACATCACACACTGTAGATGACCTCACTCACACTGAACATCACACACTGTAGATGACCTCACACACTGCACATCACACACTGTAGATGACCTCACACACACTGCACATCACACATTGTAGATGACCTCACACACACTGCACATCACACACTGTAGATGACCTCACACACTGAACATCACACACTGTAGATGACCTCACACACTGTAGATGGTACACTGCGTATCACACACAGTAGATAACCTCACACACACTGCACATCACACACTGTAGATGACCTCACACTCTGCACATCACACACTGTAGATGACCTCACACACTGCACATCACACACTGTAGATGACCTCACACACTGCACATCACACACTGTAGATGACCTCACACACTCTGCACATCACACACTGTAGATGACCTCACACACTCTGCACATCACACACTGTAGATGACCTCACACTGCACATCACACACTGTAGATGACCTCACACACTCTGCACATCACACACTGTAGATGACCTCACACACACTGCACATCACACACTGTAGGAGACCTCACACACACTGCACATCACACACTGTAGATGACCTCACACACACTGCACATCACACACTGTAGATGACCTCACACACACTGCACATCACACACTGTAGATGACCTCACTCACACTTAACATCACACACTGTAGATGACCTCACACACTGCACATCACACACTGTAGATGACCTCACACACACTGCACATCACACATTGTAGATGACCTCACACACACTGCACATCACACACTGTAGATGACCTCACACACTGAACATCACACACTGTAGATGACCTCACACACTGTAGATGGTACACTGCGTATCACACACAGTAGATAACCTCACACACACTGCACATCACACACTGTAGATAACCTCACACACACTGCACAGCACACACTGGATGACCTCACACACACTGAACATCACACACTGTAGATGAGCTCACACACTGCACATCACACACTGTAGACCTCACACACACTGCACATCACACACTGTAGATGACCTCACACACACTGCACATCACACACTGTAGATGACCTCACACACACTGCACATCACACACTGTAGATGACCTCACACACACTGCACATCACACACTGTAGATGACCTCACACACACTGCACATCACACACTGTAGATGACCTCACACACACTGCACATCACACACTCTAGATGACCTCACACACTCTGCACATCACACACTGTAGATGACCTCACACACACTGCACATCACACACTGTAGATGACCTCACACACACTGCACATCACACACTGTAGATGACCTCACACACACTGCACATCACACACTGTAGATGACCTCACACACTGCACATCACACACTCTAGATGACCTCACACACTCTGCACATCACACACTGTAGATGACCTCACACACTCTGCACATCACACACTGTAGATGACCTCACACACACTGCACATCACACACTGTAGATGACCTCACACACACTGCACATCACACACTGTAGATGACCTCACACACACTGCACATCACACACTGTAGATGACCTCACACACACTGCACATCACACACTGTAGATGACCTCACACTGAACATCACACACTGTAGATGACCTCACACTGCACATCACACACTGTAGATGACCTCACACACTGCACATCACACATTGTAGATGACCTCACACACACTGCACATCACACACTGTGGATGACCTCACACACACTGCACATCACACACTGTAGATGACCTCACACACACTGCACATCACACACTGTAGATGACCTCACACACACTGCACATCACACACTGTAGATGACCTCACACACACTGCACATCACACACTCTGCACATCACACACTGTAGATGACCTCACACACTGCACATCACACACTGTAGATGACCTCAAACACTGCACATCACACACTGTAGATGACCTCACACACTCTGCACATCACACACTAGATGACCTCACTCACACTGAACATCACACACTGTAGATGACCTCACACACTGCACATCACACACTGTAGATGACCTCACACACTGCACATCACACACTGTAGATGACCTCACACACTGCACATCACACTGTAGATGACCTCACACACTGCACATCACACACTGTAGATGACCTCACACACTGCACATCACACACTGTAGATGACCTCACACTCTGCACATCACACACTGTAGATGACCTCACTGCACATCACACACTGTAGATGACCTCACACACTGCACATCACACACTGTAGATGACCTCACACACTGCACATCACACACTGTAGATGACCTCACACACTCTGCACATCACACACTGTAGATGACCTCACTCACACTGCACATCACACACTGTAGATGACCTCACACACTCTGCACATCACACACTGTAGATGACCTCACACACTCTGCACATCACACACTGTAGATGACCTCACACACACTGCACATCACACACTGTAGATGACCTCACACACACTGCACATCACACACTGTAGATGACCTCACACACACTGCACATCACACACTGTAGATGACCTCACACACACTGCACATCACACACTGTAGATGACCTCACTCACACTGAACATCACACACTGTAGATGACCTCACTCACACTGAACATCACACACTGTAATGACCTCACACACTGCACATCACACACTGTAGATGACCTCACACACACTGCACATCACACATTGTAGATGACCTCACACACACTGCACATCACACACTATAGATGACCTCACACACTGAACATCACACACTGTAGATGACCTCACACACTGTAGATGGTACACTGCGTATCACACACAGTAGATAACCTCACACACACTGCACATCACACACTGTAGATGACCTCACACACTGTAGATGGTACACTGCGTATCACACACAGTAGATAACCTCACACACACTGCACAGCACACACTGTGGATGACCTCACTCACACTGAACATCACACACTGTAGATGAGCTCACACACTGCACATCACACACTGTAGATCACACACTGTAGATGACCTCACACACACTGCACATCACACACTGTAGATGACCTCACACACACTGCACATCACACACTGTAGATGACCTCACACACTGCACATCACACACTGTAGATGACCTCACACACTGCACATCACACACTGTAGATAACCTCACACACTGCACATCACACACTGTAGATGACCTCACACTCTGCACATCACACACTGTAGATGAGCTCACACACTGCACATCACACACTGTAGATGACCTCACACACACTGCACATCACACACTGTAGATGACCTCACACACACTGCACATCACACACTGTAGATGACCTCACACACTGCACATCACACACTGTAGATGACCTCACACACTGCACATCACACACTGTAGATGACCTCACACACACTGCACATCACACACTGTAGATGACCTCACACTCTGCACATCACACACTGTAGATGACCTCACACACTGCACATCACACACTGTAGATGACCTCACATACTCTGCACATCACACACTCTAGATGACCTCACACACTCTGCACATCACACACTGTAGATGACCTCACACACACTGCACATCACACACTGTAGATGACCTCACTCACACTGAACATCACACACTGTAGATGACCTCACACACTGCACATCACACACTGTAGATGACCTCACACACACTGCACATCACACATTGTAGATGACCTCACACACACTGCACATCACACACTGTAGATGACCTCACACACTGAACATCACACACTGTAGATGACCTCACACACTGTAGATGGTACACTGCGTATCACACACAGTAGATAACCTCACACACACTGCACATCACACACTGTAGATGACCTCACACTCTGCACATCACACACTGTAGATGACCTCACACACTGCACATCACACACTGTAGATGACCTCACACACACTGCACATCACACACTGTAGATGACCTCACACACACTGCACATCACACACTGTAGATGACCTCACACACACTGCACATCACACACTGTAGATGACCTCACACACACTGCACATCACACACTGTAGATGACCTCACTCACACTGAACATCACACACTGTAGATGACCTCACTCACACTGAACATCACACACTGTAATGACCTCACACACACTGCACATCACACACTGTAGATGACCTCACACACACTGCACATCACACATTGTAGATGACCTCACACACACTGCACATCACACACTATAGATGACCTCACACACTGAACATCACACACTGTAGATGACCTCACACACTGTAGATGGTACACTGCGTATCACACACAGTAGATAACCTCACACACACTGCACATCACACACTGTAGATGACCTCACACACTGTAGATGGTACACTGCGTATCACACACAGTAGATAACCTCACACACACTGCACAGCACACACTGTGGATGACCTCACTCACACTGAACATCACACACTGTAGATGAGCTCACACACTGCACATCACACACTGTAGATCACACACTGTAGATGACCTCACACACACTGCACATCACACACTGTAGATGACCTCACACACACTGCACATCACACACTGTAGATGACCTCACACACACTGCACATCACACACTGTAGATGACCTCACACACTGCACATCACACACTGTAGATAACCTCACACACTGCACATCACACACTGTAGATGACCTCACACTCTGCACATCACACACTGTAGATGAGCTCACACACTGCACATCACACACTGTAGATGACCTCACACACACTGCACATCACACACTGTAGATGACCTCACACACACTGCACATCACACACTGTAGATGACCTCACACACTGCACATCACACACTGTAGATGACCTCACACACTGCACATCACACACTGTAGATGACCTCACACACACTGCACATCACACACTGTAGATGACCTCACACTCTGCACATCACACACTGTAGATGACCTCACACACTGCACATCACACACTGTAGATGACCTCACACACTCTGCACATCACACACTCTAGATGACCTCACACACTCTGCACATCACACACTGTAGATGACCTCACACACACTGCACATCACACACTGTAGATGACCTCACTCACACTGAACATCACACACTGTAGATGACCTCACACACTGCACATCACACACTGTAGATGACCTCACACACACTGCACATCACACATTGTAGATGACCTCACACACACTGCACATCACACACTGTAGATGACCTCACACACTGAACATCACACACTGTAGATGACCTCACACACTGTAGATGGTACACTGCGTATCACACACAGTAGATAACCTCACACACACTGCACATCACACACTGTAGATGACCTCACACTCTGCACATCACACACTGTAGATGACCTCACACACTGCACATCACACACTGTAGATGACCTCACACACTGCACATCACACACTGTAGATGACCTCACACACTCTGCACATCACACACTGTAGATGACCTAACACACTCTGCACATCACACACTGTAGATGACCTCACACACTCTGCACATCACACACTGTAGATGACCTCACACACTCTGCACATCACACACTGTAGATGACCTCACACACACTGCACATCACACACTGTAGGAGACCTCACACACACTGCACATCACACACTGTAGATGACCTCACACACACTGCACATCACACACTGTAGTTGACCTCACACACACTGCACATCACACACTGTAGATGACCTCACTCATACTTAACATCACACACTGTAGATGACCTCACACACACTGAACATCACACACTGTAGATGAGCTCACACACTGCACATCACACACTGTAGACCTCACACACACTGCACATCACACACTGTAGATGACCTCACATACACTGCACATCACACACTGTAGATGACCTCACACACACTGCACATCACACACTGTAGATGACCTCACACACACTGCACATCACACACTGTAGATGACCTCACACACACTGCACATCACACACTGTAGATGACCTCACACACTCTGCACATCACACACTGTAGATGACCTCACACACTCTGCACATCACACACTGTAGATGACCTCACACACACTGCACATCACACACTGTAGGAGACCTCACACACACTGCACATCACACACTGTAGATGACCTCACACACACTGCACATCACACACTGTAGTTGACCTCACACACACTGCACATCACACACTGTAGATGACCTCACTCATACTTAACATCACACACTGTAGATGACTCTCACACACACTGAACATCACACACTGTAGATGAGCTCACACACTGCACATCACACACTGTAGACCTCACACACACTGCACATCACACACTGTAGATGACCTCACACACTGCACATCACACACTGTAGATGACCTCACACACACTGCACATCACACACTGTAGATGACCTCACACACACTGCACATCACACACTGTAGATGACCTCACACACTCTGCACATCACACACTGTAGATGACCTCACACACTCTGCACATCACACACTGTAGATGACCTCACACACACTGCACATCACACACTGTAGATGACCTCACACACACTGCACATCACACACTGTAGATGACCTCACACACACTGCACATCACACACTGTAGATGACCTCACACACTCTGCACATCACACACTGTAGATGACCTCACACACTCTGCACATCACACACTGTAGATGACCTCACACACACTGCACATCACACACTGTAGGAGACCTCACACACACTGCACATCACACACTGTAGATGACCTCACACACACTGCACATCACACACTGTAGTTGACCTCACACACACTGCACATCACACACTGTAGATGACCTCACTCATACTTAACATCACACACTGTAGATGACCTCACACACACTGAACATCACACACTGTAGATGAGCTCACACACTGCACATCACACACTGTAGACCTCACACACACTGCACATCACACACTGTAGATGACCTCACACACACTGCACATCACACACTGTAGATGACCTCACACACACTGCACATCACACACTGTAGATGACCTCACACACACTGCACATCACACACTGTAGATGACCTCACACACTCTGCACATCACACACTGTAGATGACCTCACACACTCTGCACATCACACACTGTAGATGACCTCACACACACTGCACATCACACACTGTAGATGACCTCACACACACTGCACATCACACACTGTAGATGACCTCACACACACTGCACATCACACACTGTAGATGACCTCACACACTCTGCACATCACACACTGTAGATGACCTCACACACTCTGCACATCACACACTGTAGATGACCTCACACACACTGCACATCACACACTGTAGGAGACCTCACACACACTGCACATCACACACTGTAGATGACCTCACACACACTGCACATCACACACTGTAGTTGACCTCACACACACTGCACATCACACACTGTAGATGACCTCACTCATACTTAACATCACACACTGTAGATGACCTCACACACACTGAACATCACACACTGTAGATGAGCTCACACACTGCACATCACACACTGTAGACCTCACACACACTGCACATCACACACTGTAGATGACCTCACATACACTGCACATCACACACTGTAGATGACCTCACACACACTGCACATCACACACTGTAGATGACCTCACACACACTGCACATCACACACTGTAGATGACCTCACACACACTGCACATCACACACTGTAGATGACCTCACACACTCTGCACATCACACACTGTAGATGACCTCACACACTCTGCACATCACACACTGTAGATGACCTCACACACACTGCACATCACACACTGTAGGAGACCTCACACACACTGCACATCACACACTGTAGATGACCTCACACACACTGCACATCACACACTGTAGTTGACCTCACACACACTGCACATCACACACTGTAGATGACCTCACTCATACTTAACATCACACACTGTAGATGACCTCACACACACTGAACATCACACACTGTAGATGAGCTCACACACTGCACATCACACACTGTAGACCTCACACACACTGCACATCACACACTGTAGATGACCTCACACACACTGCACATCACACACTGTAGATGACCTCACACACACTGCACATCACACACTGTAGATGACCTCACACACACTGCACATCACACACTGTAGATGACCTCACACACTCTGCACATCACACACTGTAGATGACCTCACACACACTGCACATCACACACTGTAGATGACCTCACACACTCTGCACATCACACACTGTAGATGACCTCACACACTCTGCACATCACACACTGTAGATGACCTCACACACACTGCACATCACACACTGTAGGAGACCTCACACACACTGCACATCACACACTGTAGATGACCTCACACACACTGCACATCACACACTGTAGTTGACCTCACACACACTGCACATCACACACTGTAGATGACCTCACTCATACTTAACATCACACACTGTAGATGACCTCACACACACTGAACATCACACACTGTAGATGAGCTCACACACTGCACATCACACACTGTAGACCTCACACACACTGCACATCACACACTGTAGATGACCTCACACACACTGCACATCACACACTGTAGATGACCTCACACACACTGCACATCACACACTGTAGATGACCTCACACACACTGCACATCACACACTGTAGATGACCTCACACACTCTGCACATCACACACTGTAGATGACCTCACACACTCTGCACATCACACACTGTAGATGACCTCACACACACTGCACATCACACACTGTAGATGACCTCACACACACTGCACATCACACACTGTAGATGACCTCACACACACTGCACATCACACACTGTAGATGACCTCACACACACTGCACATCACACACTGTAGATGACCTCACACACACTGCACATCACACACTGTAGATGACCTCACACACACTGCACATCACACACTGTAGATGACCTCACACACACTGCACATCACACACTGTAGATGACCTCACACACTCTGCACATCACACACTGTAGATGACCTCACACACACTGCACATCACACACTGTAGATGACCTCACACACTCTGCACATCACACACTGTAGATGACCTCACACACACTGCACATCACACACTGTAGATGACCTCACACACACTGCACATCACACACTGTAGATGACCTCACACACACTGCACATCACACACTGTAGATGAATGATCCCCCGGTGTAGCAGCCTCCTGTGCTGTCGGTGACATTCAGTCCCGGCTCTTCCTCCTCCTCTTCTCTCCTCCCTCCTCGCTGCTCCTCCCCCTACAGCCGATCCGCTGAACTCTCCCGGGCCGAGGCTGGCAGGAGCCGGGACTGATCGCATCCAGCGGCCGGGAGAGCCGCCCTGCAGCAGCGAGGTAAGAGGCGGCCCCGGTGGCGGCAGTGCAGGGAGGTGCCTGGTGGGGGCTGCACTGTGCCCCCCGTACACCACCCCTGTATACAAGTGAGTGAGGGGCAGCTATGTGGTGAGAGGGAGGCGGGAGCAGGGGGTCCCTGCAGGGATACAATGCCCCCAGTAATAATCCCCCCCCTCTTTTTTTGCTTTTTCCATTTTGTAGTATCGCAAAAAAATGTGTTGAATTTGTTTTCATCCGTAGCTAATAAGTGTGTGAGCGAGCAGCCCCCCGGGCCGGGCCCCCGCACCGGGCAGTCCGACCCCTCACCGGCGGCGGCGCCCCTCCTCTCCGGCTCAGGCCTCACATTTCTCTTCTCAATTTTTTTCCAATATTTTTTTTCTGATTTATTTCAATAAAGCAGCGCCACCTGCAGGAGGAGCGCCGAACACGCAGGGATCCAGCAGGAAACAAACAATTATTCCCAATTATAAAAAAGCACTAAAACTTTAATTTCATCAAAGATTTTTTTAGTCTTTTTTTTCCTTGGGGGAGGGGGTTTGCCCTCATTTCCTGTGGGTGAGGGATAATACACTCCTTCCTCCTCTGCATTTTTTTCTACAATCCAAATCTTTAATTTGATTTTTTTTATATATTTTTTTTTTTTATCCTCTACATAAAATCTCCATAGTTTTTGTTTTTTTCCCCCCCTGCATTTCTTTAGAAGCTAAAATGTCCCCTTCTGGTGTGGTGCTCAGGATAAATGTGTGCAGTGCAGTATTTTTTTTTTTCCTGGCCAGGGAAGAGAAATATGAAATTTTCAATTATTTCTGCCCAGATGAAGAGCAGCTACACGCCGACATCCCCGATGTGGCCGGTGCCATCCTGGCTGGTGAGAGCGCCACCCCGGCTTCTGTCTGCTCCTAGGGCAACACCCAGAAATCTGGGACATTTTTTAAACGATTGAAATTTCATTTTTTGCCAGAGGGAGACGATCTGTCTCATTCATTGCTGGATTTATACTTTTTGAATAGATTTTTATGTTTGATGCTAAAAGTTTAATTGGAGAGGTTCTGATATTGAAATATTTATTGGGATTTTTTTTAATGCTTTGATTTTTTTTTTTCTTTTAATAGTCTAGTGCTGTCAGAGGATCTCCAATTTCATTCAACCCATGTCCGCCATATTGAGTGAAATTGTAATTTAATTGATTTACTTACTCTGGCTGCAGTAGATTGATTTTTTTTTTTTTTTATGTACCGTATATTTATTTTTTGGCTATTTTTTAATTTATTTTTTTTTCTTTAGCTGTACCGGCTTTTATTGTCATTTAAGCGACACTTAGAAACACTGGCAATCTGTAGCTTCCCCCTCTGCTTGCTGCCTCTGAATGACGTCAGATTGGCCTATTTTATTCTGCCCAAATTCTTTCTTTATAACTGAAAAGTAATGTTTCAATGAATAATCGGAGTTACTTTTCCGTGAATAAGGCTGTAATAATAGATGACAGGAGGACCCTTCTGAAGGATGGGATTTTCTCGTTTCTGGAGATGTGACTTGATGGGACTCGGTTTTGGGGTCATTTTGGATTTTATTTGGAAATTTCCATATAGAAACTCTCTCTGCTACATCGGTACGGTTTTCGCCTAATGGGTGCAAGTTTTTGAAAACTTTACAAAAATTTAAAAAAAAAAAAAAGGTTTGATTTGTGGGGGTTTTTCTCCCCTCAATTCCAGATTTTGGCTTTTGTTTCTGCTCCATGTAAATGACAGTGCCGTCACCTGCCCCTCCGGGAGGCCCGAGCGCCCTCTGGAGCCATCTGCCATTTTTCCTCCGTTTATTTGATTACATTGATTTGCCGTCAATCACTTCAGCCTTCCTTTTAGAACTTAATTAAGCAAATTGTAGGACCTTTTTTTTCCTAAAGGTTTTTTTCTCCTATGATTCACTCTTCCTTTCTCCTATGTAGAGATCGATCTGATTCCACTTTTTGTAACTGCCGCTTGCCATATGGTAAGTGCCACATCCGGCCGTTCGCTCACACCTTGCTGCCGCTGGTGTTTCTTCTTGTGGGCGAGTCAACACTGGCAATTGGTCACACTCCTGACAATAAAAAGTTTGGAAAAATCTTCTGAGCCCAGAAAAGTGTCCCCGTGAAAATGCATCAAAAACCCGGCATTTCTTCCGGAAGGATAAGCAACTTCCATTTTTTTATAAATTACCACACTTTATTGTAATTGTTTATCATCTGACCACTTGGAGTGCACTTAGACATGTCACCGCTAGGGGCGCTGGTTTCTAATAGTCGTGTCACCACTAGGGGCGCTGGTTTCTAATAGTCGCGTCACCGCTAGGGGCGCTGGTTTCTAATAGTCGCGTCACCGCTAGGGGCGCTGGTTTCTAATAGTCGCATCACCGCTAGGGGCGCTGGTTTCTAATAGTCGCATCACCGCTAGGGGCGCTGGTTTCTAATAGTCGCGTCACCGCTAGGGGCGCTGGTTTCTAATAGTCGCGTCACCGCTAGGGGCGCTGGTTTCTAATAGTCGCGTCACCGCTAGGGGCGCTGGTTTCTAATAGTCGCGTCACCGCTAGGGGCGCTGGTTTCTAATAGTCGCGTCACCGCTAGGGGCGCTGGTTTCTAATAGTCGCGTCACCGCTAGGGGCGCTGGTTTCTAATAGTCGCGTCACCGCTAGGGGCGCTGGTTTCTAATAGTCGCGTCACCGCTAGGGGCGCTGGTTTCTAATAGTCGCGTCACCGCTAGGGGCGCTGGTTTCTAATAGTCGCGTCACCGCTAGGGGCGCTGGTTTCTAATAGTCGCGTCACCGCTAGGGGCGCTGGTTTCTAATAGTCGCGTCACCGCTAGGGGCGCTGGTTTCTAATAGTCGCGTCACCGCTAGGGGCGCTGGTTTCTAATAGTCGCATCACCGCTAGGGGCGCTGGTTTCTAATAGTCGCATCACCGCTAGGGGCGCTGGTTTCTAATAGTCGCGTCACCGCTAGGGGCGCTGGTTTCTAATAGTCGCGTCACCGCTAGGGGCGCTGGTTTCTAATAGTCGCGTCACCGCTAGGGGCGCTGGTTTCTAATAGTCGCGTCACCGCTAGGGGCGCTGGTTTCTAATAGTCGCGTCACCGCTAGGGGCGCTGGTTTCTAATAGTCGCGTCACCGCTAGGGGCGCTGGTTTCTAATAGTCGCGTCACCGCTAGGGGCGCTGGTTTCTAATAGTCGCGTCACCGCTAGGGGCGCTGGTTTCTAATAGTCGCGTCACCGCTAGGGGCGCTGGTTTCTAATAGTCGCGTCACCGCTAGGGGCGCTGGTTTCTAATAGTCACGTCACCGCTAGGGGCGCTGGTTTCTAATAGTCGCGTCACCGCTAGGGGCGCTGGTTTCTAATAGTCGCGTCACCGCTAGGGGCGCTGGTTTCTAATAGTCGCGTCACCGCTAGGGGCGCTGGTTTCTAATAGTCGCGTCACCGCTAGGGGCGCTGGTTTCTAATAGTCGCGTCACCGCTAGGGGCGCTGGTTTCTAATAGTCGCGTCACCGCTAGGGGCGCTGGTTTCTAATAGTCGCGTCACCGCTAGGGGCGCTGGTTTCTAATAGTCGCGTCACCGCTAGGGGCGCTGGTTTCTAATAGTCGCGTCACCGCTAGGGGCGCTGGTTTCTAATAGTCGCGTCACCGCTAGGGGCGCTGGTTTCTAATAGTCGCGTCACCGCTAGGGGCGCTGGTTTCTAATAGTCGCGTCACCGCTAGGGGCGCTGGTTTCTAATAGTCGCGTCACCGCTAGGGGCGCTGGTTTCTAATAGTCGCGTCACCGCTAGGGGCGCTGGTTTCTAATAGTCGCGTCACCGCTAGGGGCGCTGGTTTCTAATAGTCGCGTCACCGCTAGGGGCGCTGCATTGTAATAGTCGTGTCACCACTAGAGGCGCTGGTTTCTGATCGCCATGTCACCCCTAGGATGCTGTTTTTTACAAATGATGCGGCCATTGGGGGCGCTGCTTTCTAATGCTCGTGTGACTTCTAGTGGCATTGCTTTCTACTCGTGTGGTTTCTGGCGGCGCTGCTTTCTTCTTTTTTTATACTTTTTATTGTTTTATAAAGTCTTGCTCTACAACAATTTAGCATTCAATCATTGTATATCATTATAATATCTTAATGATTTATCAGCCAAATCTAGTATTAGAATGCAGCTCCCCAGGGGTTACACGAGTATTAGAAAGCAATGTGACCTCTAGGGGCACTGCTTTCTAATACTCATTTGACCTCTAGGGGCGCTGCGTTCTAATACTTGTGACCTCTAGGGGCACTGCTTTCTAATACTCATTTGACCTCTAGGGGCGCTGCGTTCTAATGCTTGTGACCTCTAGGGGCGCTAGTCTCTGTAAATCATATGACCACTAGGAGCGCCATAACTGGACACTGTTGATCACAATGAGCACCAAATTCTGGCCTCTATATGTTGTAATAAGCTTTGACATATTTTATAAAATCCACTGGTGTCCACACAGGTTTGTTGGAGCAGTCTACTTTGAGCAATAACTTGTAGTTAGCTGTTCCCTCTGACTATGGGGTCTCCCACTGCTTGAAGCTCCGGGGATGCTCTCCGATCTCTGGGGGAATCCAGCAGCAGGTGTGCGATTCTCCTGCAGCGCCACCACATAGGAAATTAAGTATTACACAGGTCTCTTCAGAGATATGGAGACCTTTTGTGAAGTCCCTCGCTCTTAGGCTATCACACAATGGTCCTGATCATTATCTCCCCTTGTGATACGTAATATTTCCGTGTCTATGTCTTGATGTGGATTGGTAGGATATAACACGTTGGTCCATCCAGTGCCCAGCAATGTAGATTCCCCTGCACGATTGAACCCTCCGCCCGGCATTGGTCAGGATCATAGGTGATACCTCTCCATGTAATGTCATGTTACAACCACAAGTGTCCAGTGGGTGGCACTCTCATGTACTTTGTGCTGGACTCTCCCTAACCCCATCCACTCTGAATGTATGAGCAATGGAATCATTTTGTGATAATGTTTATGATGGAGGCTGCACATGTCAGTACAATATGGAAGACGTAACAAATGAGTCAAGCAGCACAGAGCATTTCAGGAGAGGGGTGTGCTTATTTTATACATTGCTGTGACTTGACTGTATGTGGCCGGGGCAGCTTTCTCATAAGGGACGAGGTGGCCACAGACTGGTAGTGGTAGAGGCTGGATCCCAGCAGCACAGAGCATTTCAGGAGATTACCTTAAAGGATGTGGAAAACCAAAGTGCTTTGCAGCAATTTTGGGACATCACGGCAAATTGAGGACAGGCCCATAATGATCAGAGGGGCCCCAGCAGCACAGAGCATTTCCAGTAGCGAGTGCAATATGCGAATTTGGTCCCTTTGGGCGAGAAGAAAACATTTCTTTCCATCCTGCAGCCTCTTCCTGGTTGTCGATGAATGCGGCCTTTCTTCTCGTCCATGATAACAAGTTGCGTAAAAATATTTAATACTCTAAATTCTTTAGAAAAATATTTTCTCTGGAAATATCAGCGCGGAGAGATTTTCAGAAATGTCACAGAGGAGCTCCACGTCCTTGGTGCCTGCTACAAGACATGGCGGCCACATTCCCGTCTGAGGAGGCAGTGTTTTAGCCTTGTTTCTTAAAGGGCCCCTCCCCCAACTTCGAGGCCAGTTACTGGCCCCTGGATCTAGTGACGGGGTCAGTATTGTGCTTGCGCTGCCTCCCCTTGCCTTGTATATCTGGGTGTAATCCAATGTGTTCTCCAGTGGAGGATGTTATGGCTGGAGCTTTCCAAGGATCGTGATCTCACGTTATTTTATTTATTTTTTGTACTCTTGCTGCCATATCCCGCTTTGGCTCACAGGGTCCGATGGTTCCGCAAAGTTTTATTTCCCTTTTGTAGACGGGGCATACAATTTTAAATTTTCCATTCAGTTAATAGCTCTTCGCACCCCTCACGTCCATTCCCCTCCCCCTCAAAAAATGTATAAAAAAAAAAAGTATATATTACGGTAAATTTCAAATTCACTTTTTTTTAATGAAATTGGAGCCAATATGTACATGCAGAGGTTGAATAGGCTATAGGGCGGTAACTTTAGGACATCTTTCTTTTTTTCCTCCAAAATCTCATTTCTTCCGCCGCACAGTGGGTAAGGCTGCATCAGATGTGTAGGGTGTAGCAGTAGTAGAATTTCAATCGGATGGAATGGGGAATTGGGGAATTGATAAATGTGTTGGTTTACTGGCCCCTAAACACCCAAGTGACCAGAATCCTCATAACAGAAGCTAGATTAAAGCCAGTCTTGCTTATTCTGTCCAAATAAGTAAGAATATTTTTGATAATTTCTGTTAAGGGTGGGGGGAACATTTAGGAAAAAAAGTGTTGTAAGGTAGTATAATAGAAAATTCACAGCTTAATGATCCCGTTCGGGCACTTTTTGGGTCCCTCGCTGGTCTATATGCTTTCTGCTTGATCGCTGCAGCAATGACGCCTGGTTGGGGCAGTCAGTGTCCATGCTCAAACCATTCATTGGAATAGTAGAAAGCGATTATTACAGTACTGTTTCTTGTAAACTTTTGGAATCAAATGTAAAAAGGCTGAGCAAGCCCCCATAACTGAGCCCAGATCTGAGCCCTCTAGTCCATGGAAGAAGCCTCTACCGGGAGCAGTGGAGCCGGATGACCTAATTTCTCATCCACATCATTACATTGCATTTACTAAATAAACAAAAGAAAATGAAATCTCCAGAACCGCATCCGCCATTCATCCTCCTGTAAAGTAGCGGAGCTAGAAGAGGGCAGATTTATGGGTTTTTATAAACAGCCGCACAAATCCGGTTCTGTTCTGCATCCGCAGTTATTAGCTGATTTATAAGGTTATGTAAAAATACTATGACTGTGTGTATTTTTTTACATGAAATTTAGAAGAAAAAAGTTGTGTGATTGTTTTCATGATTACGCTGGAGGAGACGGTGACGACATAGGGTTGGGTATTGGAGGGGGTCTATTATTTAATAGGGGGTGAGCCATAACCATTCGTCACCTGTACACATGATGGGTGTCCAGCTGCTGCAGATTCCTTCCGATCATGGGAGCGGAGGTTGCAGGTGCTCACGGCGCTTTATTTCCCTTTTTCTTTTGGTCAATGGGGAGAACAGCAGTTGGACCCCCAGCAATCTTACATTTATGAAAAATCAGACTACAAAGAATTTTACTGTAGTCTGTTACCATGGAGACACATACACCTGAATAGTAGCTGTAGTCAATAAAAAAAGTAGGAAACATGTAAATCCACACACAGGCAGTGAAAATGCTGGAACGGTTCTCAGCCAATAATAATTGGCATAATATGAACTTTTTTCCCCACAAAGCATTGGGGGAAAGTTATGGTCAACTGTACAGCGGACCCTAGCGGCAAAGCTTGTAGCGACACTGACAACCGATTCTGACAACACAATCACTTAGATTTAGCTTATTTTCCTTTCTCACGAGTAGATGGGGACACGATTTCACTTTGATGAGCAAAGCCTGTCCCTCTTTCATCAGTACTAAGGACATTCAAGTCCGAGCGACACGGTTTCTGTAATTTTTTCCCGTGAATTTTCCTTTTTTCTCAGTTTTCATGCCCCTTTTCATTGGAATTCTTTCCAGATATCAAACATGCAATTTATTAGAGTAAAGGAAGGCAGCTTCTCTGTCTCTTCCGGTAACTGATATCGCGACAACAGGACTTTTTTTTTCATCTTTCCCCATATTTCCTGTTATTCCTAAATCCTTTACAAATTACTTTTTTTTGTTGTTGTTGTTGTTTTCCATCGTCGTACAAATAAGATTTTTTTTTTTTTTTTTTCATCTCTTCCTCATCAGCTCAGTCCAGAGGAAATAAATCATTTTCTGTGATTCTATGGAAAACAATTTCAGGAGAATAACACCCTAATAAATTTCAGATCCAGTTTCTACGACCGCAGCGAAACAGCCGCGTGGAGTTATAAAATGCCTATTATTTTCTTTAGGAGAACTTAAAAAAACGAAAGAAAATGAATAAAAAAAATGTTTTAGGCAAATATTTTTCCATAAATTATTTTTTTACTTCTCTGTGCAATGTTACTATGTTCAGTTGTCTTTAAAATATTTCACACTGAACTTTTTGTCTTTTTTTTTTCCTTCAAGTTCTGTCTAATTACAAGTCACGGTTGGAGACAATTTTTTGGTAATGTTGTTACACCAGTTCATGCCACCCAAATATCTTAAGCGTTTTCTTGTTATGTCAGTGACAGTCGGTACTATTTGTAATTAATTTGTTATTATGAATGGAGGATTTTTTTTAAAAAAATTTTATTTGTGGTTTGTTGCCTAGAGGACCAGCTACTTCTGCAGTCTGTGAGTGGTTGCCAGTCTCCTAGACTAGGAGCTCTGCACTTACAAGGCCTTTTGGAGAGAGCTGGTAAGTGCTGCGCTGAAGTTTCAGCACTACTTTGTTCTTTCTTTGACTTCTCCTTGCAGCATCAGAGAGGGCACGGATTATGACTATGCCAGCAGCTCAAACTGTCAGTCAGGAGCGCACAACTCCTGCAGAAGGCTGGGGAGTCATGTGCTCCCGAAGATCAAAGTTGAGAGCGACCCTTTAGGCTGGGTCTACACCACGACTATCACATGGTCAAAGATTGCTGGATGTTACATTGCAGTACAATACAAGTGAATGTGGTTGCATTACGACCGCTGAGGGGACCGCCACAAGCATGTCGCAAAAAGTCCATCTGCACTTAGTGCCTTCAAGATCGCGATGCGACCGCATTCACATACAAACTTTCACCAAGCAGCTTGGCACAGCCACAATCAGCCCTATCCAGGCTGTGTAAGGTGTCCTGGTGGCAAATCACCATGGGAAAATAAAGCAAATTACATCTTGAGGAGGAAAGAAAACTGTTAGGTATTGGAAGCTGATCCAATAGCGGGCCTTGCCCCATAACTAGTGATATAAACTATAGGAACTACTATGAGCCGGCCTGCCACAGGAGCGATGAAAAGTGACAAGACTGTGTCCAGACCCCGGCAGACGTTTTTCAAAACTTTTTATTTTCCGAAGTTTTTTAACCTGCAGCATCACGAAGCTGGAAATGAGTTGTCAGGTTCGGCTGTGGGTCTGTTCTCTGCCGTCTCTGCACTCCACACAGTTCACAGTTACATCCTAGGTGGCACAGACTCCGAACAATTACAGGGCAAAAATAGATCACGTCAAGTGCATGGCGTTGGCGTTCAAAGGCTTCTTTGTGCGGCACTCAGGATTAATGTACCAAATTGTCATGGAAAATTAAAAAAAAAAATGTTATATTTGGAATATGTGTAAACTTGGCCGAAGACCAAGACTCTCGAACATGTTCTACACGAGCTGCTAAGTCTCTCAAGTCCCTGCATGGAAATAAAATCGGATCCGCTCTGAAAAAGCTCAGATTATTTTGGCTCTTAGAATATTGATAATTCAGAGTTGTTTATAGCCGGCCACTGCCAGGGAGTCACAATCGCTGAAATATTCAGTTCTCCACTGCAGAAAGGAGTACAACGTTTAAAAAAACCTTTTTAGTAAGATCTCAGACAAGCCCTTATATATATATATATATATATATATATATATATATATATATATATATATATATTTATTTTTTTTTTTAATTTCATCAATTGACAAGAAGTTTTTGCTTAATTTTGACATTGCAGTCTAATTCTGCTTTTTCTTTTGTTTTTCATTATATATTTCATTATCTTTTAAATCTGTATATATTTTTTTCATTTCTATGTAATGTTTTTTGACGGTGATATCCACAAATTATGGTTGTGTATTCAATATTTCATTTTGAGGAGGAAAGATTTTTCCGATGCCGCCAGGTAATTGAGTATTTTCTTACCATCGCAGACTCTTTGCAGAACAGACTGATTGGAACAGAACTTGACCCTGTCACCAACAATTATATTTGCAATTTTGCACAAAAAAAATGCTTGTGAAGACAAACCAATCTTCTGTCCCATTAATCACAAATCTGGGGATTATGGGTAATAATTTGGAAATTCATCTATGCAGTCATGGCTTCTCTTACAGAGTTTGCGGAAAAAACTAGAAGTCTGAGAAAGTCCCTAACATAGACAGGAGCAATGGCCGATATTGCTGTCATTACAAATCCCAAAGTTGGATGTTAACTACTTTGGATGCTGCTATGGAAGCCATACTGGATACAGTGCTAAAACTGTCGTTAAGCAATCAGTGTGTGATGACGGCTTCTTCATGTGGACGGGGAGGGCCTGTTGCTATGGAGGGTGGGGTTGTTGCTATAGAGGGCAGGTTTTTAGTAGAGTAGGAGGAAACGACCAGTTCTCATTTCAATATATATATATTATAAGTAAATGCCAACTTTTATATCTGAAAAGAACAAATGATCCTGAAACAACCAATCAAGTGTCGGTTGCACAATAATTTATAACTTATCTGGGGGGGAAAATAGGAAAAGGATGCTAGGTCTTTATATAGATTAAATTACCCTAATTTAATTGAAAAAATACTGAAAGAACTTGAAAGATGGAGAAATTTAAATCTTTCATTATTTGGGAGAATGCATTTGATAAAGTTGGCTCGTTTTTCGCGGCTGCTATACCCAATGCTGACTATTCCACTTTTGTTGAAGTATTCGGACACAAAAAAATTAGTCGGCTTTCATAAAGTTTATTTGGCACGGCAAAGGGCCGAGGATTGCCTACTGTAAGCTTGTCTTAAAAAAGGGGGGTGGGGAAGTCAGATGCCATTGGTTAAAATATATAACTTGGCCGCTTTGATGAGACATATCAGAGACTGGTTACAAGGTAACTCATACTTCTCCAACTTACTATTGGAAAAGTAACTAATCCATTGATCCTTAGCGCAATTTTGCACACAAAATTGGCCCATCTGCCGGACTATGTAAGAGCGAGTAGCTTGCTCAGAGACACGTTATGTGCTTGGAAAGCTATTAGGAAACTATTCGGTCTCCCATTTTGTGTTTCCAAATATCTGATGATATGGAAAGACCCGAATTTTACACAGGGAACACAGAATAAATTATTTCGGGAGTGGAAGGAAAAGGGAATCTCAATCTTAGGAGATATTTTACAACCAACAGAAGGTAGAGTGTTGAGTTGGTCAGAAACGTTGAACAAATACGGTTTGGAGAACAAACAGTATTTACAATACCTGCAGGTTACGACACATTACACGGCCTTAGTAAAAGACCTAGGGAGGGTGGAAAAAACAAATAACTATGATTCCATGATAGGGTTAACCACAAATCTGAACTCTCTCCAGCACTTATGATTATATACGCTCTCAAATGCAAACGCCCTGGAGCTCTAAGACATTCAAAACATGGAATAAGCTTATATCAGATGATGACCTAGGGGCCAAAATACTGATTGGGTGGGCAAAGGTGAGAAGGGTAATGATCAATGACCAGTGGAGGGAGATGCGATTATAAATTGTTACATCAAGTGACATATGCTTTTAATTTTTCCTACAAAAATGTACCTGCTCACTTTCTTACTAGATGCCCAAAATGCAATTTGCATAGGGCCAATTTATTACATGGCATTTGGGAGTGCCTATTTATCCAAAGATTCTGGGACGAGGCAATTGAGTATGTACAAAGAATCTGAAACGTTAATTTACCCAGAACTATACAGGCTTGTGTTTTCCATTTTTTTATGTCTGGTAGATGAATCAAATAATAAGCTATATAGCGCTCCTGATGTTATACATATTGTATTTCTGGTTGTTAAGAAATATATCTTGAGGCACAGGCTAGAAACGAAAACGCCTAATGTTTTGGAATTGACGTCTCTACTGTTGATGGACAAAATAGATACGGAATACCATAAAGAAAAGTATACTGGAACATTTTTCAAAAAATGGAGAACTTTTATCGAATGCAGTTATTCACAGGTGGAAATCAGCCAATTAATTTTAGCATTTAAAGATACAACATGGTATACATAATCTTGAGGTCATAGCAGGTAATTTGGGGATTCTGAGGACATAATATTGCTTAATCGTTTTTCCATTATGGTTTTATAGTGTTCTTTCGAAGTATTGTTGTAGCATTAAAAAGGTTAAATTGAATATGGGTGAGATCAACCTTATATCTTCAGGATATATGCATAATGATGCATTTTATCTGATGTATCTTGAGCTACATGATTTTTCTTTTGTCAACTCATCTAATAAAAAAGTTTTTGGAAAAAAAAAATGTGTAGACCATGTACAGAGCAGCAATTCTGATAAGCCAGGAACTGAGTGTCCCCCTAGCTATGTGTGCAAAATGTTGTATTGCGCATGTGCAAAGTAAACAGCATGGCTAAAAAGGCTACAGAGAGAAATAGACTAGTGACCTGGTGTAAGATCAACTGCATAAAAGTGGCCGGTGCATGTTTGGCAGCAAGCCATCAATGCATAGAATAGAGATCAAGATGAGCGGAAAAAAAAAATTGTACTGGTTTGCAAAGAGATGTGATGCAAGAGCCAGGGGTGAAATCCCCATAGAAGTAACTACCTGACCGGTTTAAAAGGGAGAACATATGAGAAGCCAACAATAGGCGTGCAGTCCTCATGGGGCAGAGGTGTGGGAAGTCCCCACGCGTATCGCTGCTAATTGTCGACGAAGCTGCTTTTGAGCAGCGATATGCATGGGGCCTTCCTACACCCCTGTCTCCGTCTAATAATTCAACTACCAAGTGTTGGGTAAAGCTGAAAATTGGACCCATCAGAGAAGAGTACAGTCCTCTATGGTCCACTCCTTATGGTCTTTGGCAAACTTCAGCCTGGCTCTCCTTTGCTTCTCAGTGATGAAAGGCTTTTTTGTAGCTTTACATGACTTGAGCCCTGCTTGTTGGAGCCTGTTACGAACTGTTCACCAGGGTTTTTTATACTTTCCTTCGTTAAATAAGATTTGGTTCAGGTGATCACCTAATCAGAAGCACATTAGTTAGAATGAGGTATACTCTGGTTGGAATTCAACTGACACTGGAATGGAATGGCTGTCAGACATGTAGAGAAGCTGATTTTTATAGTGGTCTCTTAATTTTTGCCCCCAGAGCTGTACATTTCGCTGGTTTGACATAACATTGTGTCTGAGTATCTGTAAGACCTGCCTGACATGTACCTGATGTGACTCAAGGACAGGTGAATAAATTAATATGTCATCAAGATAGATTACAACTAGTGATGGGTAAGTAGCATTGTTGCTCGGGTGACCTCCGAGTATTTTGGCGTGCTCGGAGAATTTATTCTTTCGTCTCAGCTGCATGATTTACGACTTCTAGACAGGCTGAATACATGTGGGAATTCTCTAACAAACAGGCATTCCACACATGTATTCAAGCTGTCTAGCAGTCACAAATCATGTAGCTGAGGCGATGAAAACTAAAGCCACCTGAGCAACGAGTATACTCGCTCATCACTAGTTACAACAAATCTATTAATATGTCATCAAGATAGATTACAACAAATCATCAGGTGACTAAAAATGTCATTTACAAAAAGCTGAAAGATGCCAGGTGCATTAGTCAACCCAAAATGCATCACAAGGTTCTCATAGCGTGCCTCAGGCATATTGAAAGCTGCTTTCCATGCCTCCCCCTCTTTAACACGAATGAGGTTGTAAGCCCCCCTAAGATTCAGTTTAGGAAACCATTTTGCTCCTACAATCTGATTAAAGAGGTCCGGAATGAGAGGTAAGCAGATATGCATCCCGGACAGTGATCTGATTGAGTTCGCGGAAATTTAAGCAGAGGCATAACCCCCTAGTCTGTCTTTTTTACAAAGAAAAACTCTGCTTCAGTGGGGGGGATGGGGATAGTCTGATATGACCCTTTGCCAAACTTTTTGCGATATAGTCCTTCATGGACTGTCACTCTGGACCAAAGATATTATATAGTCTGCTGTTGTGAGTTCATTTTTCCCTTCACCATTGAGGTCTGATGAACTTCCTCCTCTGGTGAAGGAAGGTAGTGAGGCTGATTGCCAAACACCTGGGCAGCTAGATGATGACTGGGTGGCTGGAATTGAGGACTGGATATAAGGCTGCCGACGCCCTTCTTCCTGGCTGGTGATTTTCCTGCTGGATTCTTGGAGACCAGTCTGATTCCTGCAACTCAAAGCTAAGTTTTTCTGCTCTGCTTTGTACTCTTCAGTTTTGTTTTTGTTTTGCCTTGTTTTTTGGGAGTTCTGCCATCACCGGCCGGGGGTGAGCTGAATTCCATTTTTGTCTCTGATTTGTTGATCTTTTGCTCTGTCTTCAGAATATACCTGAGTGCTGATATAGTCTTTTGAAGCCTAGCTACTTCAGGGCCTGTTTTTCCTATCAGTCGGTTGGCTCATTTTGATAGGGTTTTTGCGGATGGCAGACAGCAGCTTTCCTATCCTGTCCTATGTAGTTAGCTTGGGCCCCATCATTTGCTCAACCTATCTTTCTATGTTCGTGTTAGTGTTTTCATCTTGCTTCACCGTCATTATATGTTGGGGGCTGCCTATTGCTTTGGGGTCTGCTCTGGGGCAGTTTAGTTTTTCCCCTTTCTGTCTTTAGGCTATGTAGTTCTCCGGCTGTGATCGAGGGGTCTAGGGCACCGTAGGAACCCCCCACGGCTACTGCTAGTTGTTGTGGATAGGTCCAGGGGTCTGCAATCCAATAGCTGCCAACCTCTCTGGTTTTTCTGGACTTAGCTGGTATTTTGTTTTTTCCTCCTTCGGTTACTCATCATAACAGTCTGCTCTTTGGCAGCTTGGCCCCAGGAACAAGATTAATGGTGCAGTCATAAGGACGATGGGGAGGAAGTTCTTGGCACTCTTGCTCTGAAAACATCCTAAACATAGGTATTTAGGCACGGAGTAGATAACCATCCTTGCAAGCAGGGTGCCCAAGCAGTGTCCTTGACAATACTCACTCCACTTTACCACCTCCCAAGTCTTCCAATCTACCACAGGGTTGTGCAGAGTGAGACAAGGATGTCCAAGAACCACAGGAGAGGGCAAACCCTCTAGCACCTAACAGTCAATACCTTCTTAGTGCATGGCCCCTACATGTAGATGTAACCCTTGGACCACTTGATTAAAATACCCCTTTCTCAAGGGTGCACAGTTGATGGAGATTATGGGTATAGGTCTGGACAGTGTATGTAGTTTGAGGCCTTGGACCTGGACGAACCTAAAGTTGATCAAGTTAAACCCCACCCCACTGTCCAGGAAGACAAAAACAACCCCGTTATTTTTGCCCAGATGGATTACAACAGGCAGAAAAAACTATGTCCGACTCACGGAGGCGATATGTACAACCGGGTAGCTAACCTCCCCGCAACCCAGACTCCTTAGTTTTCCGGCAGCTGTTTACAGTGAGTTTGGGAAGGAGACGAGACCACGAAATGACCCTTTCTATCACAGTGAAAACATACTCCCCCTTTGCGCTAAACAGACTGCTTTCAAGAACGAGTTGCCCCACCCAATTGCATAGATTCCTCAGATCAGTTTTCCCTTGGCCCTGGCCCTCCTCCACATTGGGGGGTGTCTCGCGAAGATGACAATCCACCTGGATAGCCAAAAACATGGCTGCCTCAAGAGAAACTGGAGTCTCATACAGGGCTAAGGCATCCTTCACCCTTACTTATAGCCCTTCACAGAACTGGCTACGGAGTGCAGTGTCATTCCAGTTAGTGTCAGTGGATCACCTCCGAAACTTGGAGCAATACTCCTCTATCGGCCAGTCTCTCTGCTGAAGCTGATGTAGTTGTGTCATCATATATATGACTCAGTGCAAGAAAATTGCTCTGCCATCTGGAGCAGCTGAGAGTTAGATGGAAGAGAGAGTGCCTATTCTTGGGGGTAAGCCTGAAGGAGAGAGATTATCCCCACTCCTTGGTCCCTGAGGAACAAGGACGTAACCTGAAGTGTAGCTTACAGACCTCCCTGAAAACAAACTTGTCATGCCCCCCAGAGAACCTGTCAGGCAAAGCAATCTTGGGCTACATTAAGGGTTGCCTGGGAGTCACGGTCCCCAAACCTAATGTGTTAGGGGACTGTAAAATGAAAATGTGTACATTTGCCACCTCCAGGCTGAGCTTCTGCAGTTCACCTGTCAGAGCAATTATAGAATCCATAATGGATCAAAAAATGGTTTTGGTCAGAGCTAATGTCACGACTCTGTCGGGTGCCCCAGAACTAGGGGCCTCTTCCCTGACCCTAGCGCTAGGGGCACCCTAGCTCGCCCTGTTCCCCGAATTACTTCTGATGGTGAAGAGGCCGGGGCCATGTACCTTGTTTTAGCTCCTCACTCTGCCCTCAGTCTGTACCCTTCCCCCACCAAGGGAAGAGGGGAGTAGTAGTGTACTGTAATACACCAACTAGACTAACAGGGTAATACGAACAGGGATAAAGGAAAATACCAATCATACAAATATACACACGTAAACAACAGAGGTAAACACAAAGGAGTGGTGGATGGGGTTAAACCCAAAGTAGAAGAAGGGTAACTATCACACTCAAAACCTTTTTATAAAAAAAAAGTTTCTATATCTTGGGGTGTGAGCTGATCATCAAGAGGAAGTGGAAGGAGTAGATGCATAATATATATATATATATATATATATATATATATATATATATATATATACATGGTTTCAAATAGGTACAGTGCGGGAATTTTTAAAACAAGTGATTTTGAATGCAATTTCACTCTGATAACCAAGTCTAGTTATTGAGGGAAATTTTGGGTGGTGTTTCTTCCCCCTTCCCCTCACCACCCCCTCTAGAACGGCGACCCATGTGTTTGTCTATACTGATTGGAGAAATACAGCAAAGAGGGGAAGTTCCAAGGGAGAAACCGCACCCACATTAAAATGGAGACACCTATATAAAAATTCTACCAGTCATATAGCTCTAAAGACCTGATGAAGGCTCTTTGACAGCAGAAACGCATTGTGTTCCCATGTTACATGTTCCCACTTTTTATGATGCTTGTCATTTTTAGCGATCCCTTTTAATGGACATGTGGGTTTTGTTTTTACTTGTCACCTTATGGAATAGTAAAGTGTTCCAACCAGTTTGGTTACTCAGTCAGAGGTCAGATTGGACCAGACACTGGGAATAACAATGACAATGAGTGCTAGCCAGGGCCTAGTTTATATAGGAGTGGTTAACAGATGAGAGCCTTAATGCAGGAAAGCTTCCAGGAGCTCTCAACTGAGCAGATTAACCTCTGCACTGCTAAAACAAATCTGCACTGTTTAATATGAAGGTGATGTGCTTCTAATCCGTGTAGGAGGAGGAGAAATCGAGCATTGTGGTCTTCTGGCTCCTCTGTGTCGCCGTAAACCCATGACAGTTGACCAATCAAGGTGCAAATTGCGTAAATGTTACAGCAGTCCTACCAGAATATTACCATCCTGCAACTATTATCTTGCTCTGTGCCCAAGAGGTTCTGTATTGTTAGTCCAAATCTCCTATAACATTGACTGAAATATGGTCGCCTTAATAATATGCCTTATTTTTTTTCTTGAATTAAGGTCAAACTCAAGGTTGTGTGTTTACTGCTTTTTATATTTCACACTTTCCTACACTTATTATGTAATAACTTTTTTGTCAAAATCTTTTGTCAAAAATGTGGGATTTTAATTGAAAATGGATAAATGACGGTGTCATGTTGTGCACATCAAAGATTTCCAATTCCACCATCTCTCTTGTGTGATTACTCCCATGTATTGCTGAAAGGAACCAAACGCGTTTTGGCCGTTTTAGTAGCCCAATAGTCTGAGAGTCCTGAAATCTTGCTCTTTTTTTTTTTTTTTTTTTTTTAAATCATCACCCCCATCTCGATGAGAGATATTGAAGAAAAGTAGGATTGGGCTGACTGATTTCACCTGCTTAATACTTATGTTTTCAAGGGTGATAAGTTGCTGCCAAAGGTGTCCATCAGATGATATGTGCTTGGCCCAATAAAGTGTATATGGGGGGGGGTCAGGAGCAACCATTATTGTAAAGTTTCTGAGCAGCTTCAGTCTTCTTTGGGAGGTGTTCCTGCTGCCTTCTCCTATTAGCCCCCTCTAAGAGTTTCCGAAACAGAAGATACAATTGAATGACACCTCAAGCGGAATATAGAATTATATTTTTATTTAGTTTTTATAACTTTTACATATGCTTTATTTTTTATATACTCTTTATAGTATTTTTTCCAGAATGTTTATTCCTTTTCCATTATACGTCAATCCCACTTAATTACATCAACCTATTGTCAAGAAGGAAGCACGCTGGTCCTCTAAATGATTTGCACTAGATTGTCGGTGGTGGGAGGCAGTGAGCGGAGGACGATCAGGTCACAGATGTAGCGCAGCTAAATGAGAAAACTGTTAGTCAATATTTGACACAAATTAGCCAAATTAACTTATCTAAAGGGGGTGGGTCATCTGGCTTGGATTGGGCCATTTTGGAATTTTCTCAGCTCCTTTAAAGAAGCTGATTTGGACGTGATGATTTTTCTGCACCATCCAACTGATAGTCTGTTCTTGGACTGGTACTTTTTCATTATCTGATGCTGCCAATAACTGACCGTGTGTGAGGTCGAGACCTCTAAGGCTGGGTCATCAGTCCATATAGTTACCAGTAAAGTCCCCTGTTGTGAGTTCATTTTCCCCTTCGTCACTGAGGTCTGGTGAACTCCTTATTCTGGTAAAGGAAGGTGATGAGCCTGATTATCAGGCACCTGAGTCTGATGAGGATGACTGGCTGAGTGGAGTCACGGACTGGATATAAGGCTGCCGACGCCCTTCTGCCCTGCGGGTGATTTCTCTGTGGACTTCTAGGACACCAGTCTGATTCCTGCTCCTCTAAAGCTAAGTTTTCTGTTTTGCCTGTTAGCTTTTTTGTTTTGTTTTTTGTTTTCCTTGCTTTTCTGTATTCTGCCATTCCCTGCTGGGGTGATCTGAATCTCCTTTTGCCTGTAGCTCTGTCTTCAGAATATTCCTGAGTACTGACATAGCATTTTTGAAGCCTAGCGTCTTCAGGGCCTTTTTCACTGTCAGTCTGTTGGCTCTTATTTTCATAGGGTTTTTCACGGATTGCAGACAGCAGCCTTCCTGTCCTTTTCTATCTAGTTAGCTTGGGCCCCGTCTTTGCTCAGTCTATCTTTCTGTCTGTGTTAGTATTTTCATCTTGCTTCACCGTCATTATATGTTGGGGGCTGCCTATTGCTTTGGGGTCTGCTCTGGGGCAGTTTAGATTTCCCCTTTTCTTTTTTTAGGCCTATTTAATTCTCCGGCTGTGATCGAGGGGTCTAGGGCATCGTAGGAACCCCCCACGGCTACTGCTAGTTGTGTTGATAGGTTCAGGGGTCTGCAATCCGATAGCTGCGACTTCTCTGGTTTTCTGGACTTAGCTAGCATTTCTGTTTTTGCCTCCTACGGTGACTCAATCATAACAGTCCCCCTACTTATTACTAGTAACCAGTTGTGCGCTGTCAGAGCCCTCCACTTTGTGGGCCGTGGCAGGCTCTGGCTGCTTCCCATTCTGTAGGCATCTCTAGAAGCCGTGGTCCTGAAGGTTAGAGATGAAAGCTTTGGCAGAAATATGGCATAGTTGGATGTCAGAGCTAATAACCATAGGTGGGATGGTGTATTGCAAGAGGAGGAACAGAATCGGAATTTGGATATATATATTATGTTTCTTTTCTTTTTCCTGTGTTATCATAAATCTTCCCTTCTGTTTTGTGTGATTTGCTAATCTTCCAATTTCACTGACCCTAGTAATACAGGAAAAGAAAGATCCACGCTTAATTACCCGTATTCAATAGAGCAGGATCAATACCCTTTAACCAGTTACTAGAAACAAAGAAAAATTCTCAATATCCCTGTAGCAACGACCGGTGACGCTGCCGCCACCGTCCACCCGCGGCTTTACCGATGGCGCTTTAATCTACATTGATTCAATTGATTTTAAAAACCTGCCCGTAGGAATGGAATAGTCACGCCACATTCTCGCTGTAGATTAATTTGGATTTATGTATGGATTTCCGTGGCTGCTTTGTTTTTAGTTGGTTGTTGCTTCTTCCTTTTTTATCTTTTTGGATCATTTCCTTTTAAAAGAATCTTGGGAGATATGGAAAGGATCATAACCCCCTCCCACGGATTACAAAGTCAAACCCGGGGCAACTGGGGGTACTGAGTTGCAGGACAGGAGAATGTGGTGTTAAGGGCATTTTTTTAATTTTTCTGAAAAGTGGCTAATCGCCTTCTGTATTTATTTTTTTTAAATTGAGGATTATAAAAACCTTTACATTTTTTGAATCATTATGAGTGCAGAATATTCCACATTTTTTGCTTTTAATTTATTTTTTTTTTATAGAAATTGCTATTTGTAGGATGGACTTTTTTTATACTATATTAAATGATAAAATATGATTTCCCGTTGACAGGCGCACTTTTTTTTAAAGCCGCATCTCAGAATTACCTTTGAGGTTCACTCGAGCCGGCAGCGAGCCGTGACTGCCATTCAACGCTCTTCTTATAGAGATAATTAATTATTTTCTCAGCCTAAGAATAGGACGGCTGGACGCAAATATCATTACCACAGAAACACAAATGCAAGTTGACGACCTAGATTTTTTTATTTATTTTTTTATCCAAGAACAAAACTGCAGTCTCCAGTAATAGCAAGATGAGGCTGAGTAGGAGACAAGAACAAAGGGCTGTCTTCTCGTGCATGAGCAGGCCTTTCTCACTGGACCAGGGTTTATGGTGAAAAAGATGAAAAATGGTCATGGGTGGTGAGAGGGGTTCTCAAGATGTCAGACGGGGGTCCATAGTAGCAAGGTGAGTTCTGCCAGTCTGGCCAGCTGTCCAGTTGCACAGAGTGTTTGGTCTATATACAATGACCCTTTCCCTCAAGCAGCCCAAAGCGAAATAAGTGTTGCCGGTATACTAGACAGTTTTGCAAGGAATGTGTGATGGAATTGCCCATTGTCCTTGAAGTTGGCTATTTGGTGGACTAAATGAAAGGCAGTTGGAGTTATTGTGGTGCATTGAGGCAATACTGGTGGCTAATACATCCATTTTGGCTGAATGAGTGGCAGGTGGATAAGTAATTGATATCCCATGGGGCTAAATGAGCAACAACTGGTAGCCTATTGGGCTTCATAGGGTACAGTCATGAACGGTCCATTAGGCTCATTGGGATTGATTAGAACAACCATTGGTGGCTTGTTGGGTTGGATGTAGGCTGTTTTTGTTGGGCAGAGATGGTCTCTTGCAGGACTGCCACTAGGAATTTCAGGGCCCCATACTGTCAACATTTTTGGTCCCCCTAGAGACTCCACCTAGGCTCCACCCCAGCTCCACCTCCACCACTCGAATCTTCCACAGTCCCACCACCCGCTCTTGGAAAAACTCCACTTCTGCACCACGTCCTCACCAATCACACATTAACAGTTCCCAGATCACATACATAGCCATCAGCTTTTGTTCTGGCCAAAAGAATTTTTAAGCTGCACCCGCCACCACGGCAAGGTAGACTCTTTTGGCTGGGTCCTACTTTACTCTAACCTATTAAACATTTGTTAAAATATCCTATACTCTTTATGTCTAATTTGTCTTTTTCTTTAAGGGAATGTGGCACATACATTTTTTTAAATAATTTAAACCAGATTGACTTTTTTCATATTCTGTATTTCTGATTGCAGATTATTGTATTCTGTTTTCTGTACATTTATGGAAGCTGTCGGTGGATATCAGTATGTGCTCGGACTGCAGTGCATGAACGGGCCGCGGGTCTCCTGACTCTGCAGCCTCACAGCATGTATGATGATGCTGGCTGGGAGGTCGGCGCCCAATCCATGCACTGCAGTGTGAGTGCAGACCAATTTCCCCCTTCCAATTATTATACTGCTATAATAATAAATTAAGATGTTTTCCAAACATATATACCCACTTTTTTTTTTCCATCATTATGGCCATGTGAGGGCTTATGTTTTTGAGGGACAAGTTGTACTTTTGAATGACATAATTGCTTTTACCAAATACTGTACTGGAAAATGGGGAAAAAATTCAAAGTGCGATGAAATTGCAAAATAAAAAAACAGAATTCTACAAGTTTTTTGGTTGTGTTTTTTTTTTTTTTTTTTTTTTTTTTTACCAAGTTCACCAAATGTTAAAACTGACCTGCCAATATGATTCTCCAGGTCATTACGGGTTCGTAGATACCAAACATGTATAGGCTCTTTTTTTATTTAACCCCTTCCTGACATATGACGTACTAACCCATCCATGTCCCCTGGGCCTTAATGCCCATGGACGGGATAGTACGTCATAGTGATCGCGGCCGGGTGTCAGCTGATTATCACATCTGACACCCGGCACTATGATCAAACATGATCGCAGTGTACCGGGGGCATAGGGAAGAATCGCGCAGGGAGGGGGCTCCCTGCATGCTTCCCTGAGCCCCTTGGAACAATGCGATGTGCTCGCGTTGTTCCGAGGGCCTCCTCACTGCAGGCTCCCAGATCCAAGAGGCCGCGGGGACCTTCGGGGTCCTGCAGGGAGGTGGCTTTCTCAGTGCCTGCTGAGAAGCCGCCTGCAGTGCCTGTCAGATCGCTGATCTGACACAGTGCACTGCAAAGTGTCAGATCTGCAATCTGACACCATACAGTGATGTCCCCCACCTGGGTCAATATAATAAAGTTAAAAAAAAGTGTAAAAATAATGTTTAAAAAAATCCTAAATAAGTAAAAAAAAATATTCCCTAATAAATTCTTTTTTTTTTAAAATAAAAAACAACCTATTTAGAATCGCCGCGTTCGTAATGACCCGCCTATAAAACTAACCCACTAGTTAACCCCTTTAGTGAACCCCTTTCAAAAAAAAGGCAAAAAACAATGCTTCATCATCATACTGCTGAACAAAAAGTGCAATAACACGCGATCAAAAAGACAGATATGAATAAGCATGGTTCCACTGAAAAACGTCATCTTGTCCCACAAAAAACGAGCCGCTATACAGCGTCATAAGCAAAAAAATAAAAAGTTATAGCTCGCAGAATAAAGCGATGCAAAGATAATTATTTTTTATGTAAAATTGTTTTTATTGTATAAAAGAGCCAAAACACATAAAAATTATATAAATGAGGTATCGCTGTCATCGTACTAACGCAAAGAATAAAACTGCTAGGGTTAGGACTAGGGTTAGGGGTGTGTTGGGGTTAGGGTTGGAGCTAGAATTGGGGGCTTTTCACTGTTCAGGCACATCAGTGGCTCTCCAAACGTTACATGGCGTCCGATCTTAATTCCAGCCAATTCTGCGTTGAAAAAGTAAAACGGTGCTCCTTCCCTTCCAAGCTCTGCCATGCGCCCAAACAGTGGTTTACCCCCACATATGGGGTAACAGCCTACTCAGGAGGAATTGGACCCCAAAAGTTGTTGTGCAATTTGTCCTGTTACCCTTGGGAAAATAAAAAATTGTGGACAAAAATTTTTGTGGAAAAAAAATATTTTTATTTTTATGTTTCTTCTGTGAAGCACTTGGGGGTTGAAAGTGCTCACTACACATCTAGATAAGTTCCTTGGGGGGGTCTAGTTTCCAAAATGGGGTCACTTGTGGGCGGTTTCCACTGTTTAGTCACATCAGGGGCTCTCTAACGCGACATGGTGTCCGATCTCAATTCCAGCCAATTTTCCATCGAAAAAGTCAAATGGCGCTCCTTCCCTTCCGTGCTCTGCCACGTGCTGAAACAGTGGTTCCCCCCCACATATCAGGTATCAGCGTACTCAGGAGAAATTGCACAATAACTTTTGCTGTGCAATTTCTCCTGTTACCCTTGGTAAAATAAAAAAAAATTTGACCTGTTTTTTTTGTGAAAAAGGTTAAATGTTGTTTTTTTTTTTTTTTTTTAAACATTCAAAAAATTCCTGTGATGCACCTGAAGGGTTAATAAACTTCTTGAATGTGGTTTTGAGCACCTTAAGGGGTGCAGTTTTTAGAATGGTGTCACTTTTGGGTATTTTCTATCATATAGACCCCTCAAAGTGACTTCTAATGTGATGTGGTCCGTAAAAATAAAATGGTGTTGCAAAAATGAGAAATCGCTGGTCAACTGTTAACCCTTATAACTTCCTAACAAAAAAAATTTTGGTTCCAAAATTGTGCTGATGTAAAGTAAACATGTGAGAAATGTTACTTAAGTATTTTGTGTGCCATATCTCTGATTTAAGGACATGAAAATTCAAAGTTGGAAACTTGCAAAATTTTCGCCAAATTTCCGTTTGTTTTTTTCCACAAATAAACGCAAGTTATAACAATGAAATTTTACCACTAACATGAAGTACAATATGTCACGAGAAAACAGAGACAGAATCACCGGGATCCATGGAAGCGTTCCAGAGTTATTACCTCATAAAGGGACAGTGGTCAGAATTGTAAAAATTGGCCCAGTCATGAACATGCAAACCACCCTTGGGGGTAAAGGGGTTAAAGGGGAACCTATCAGCAGGATTGTGCCCAGTCACCTACAGACAGTGTCAGGTCGACGCCGTTATACTGAATAAAATTATACCTTGGTTGATGAAATCCGTTTTGTGGCTGTTTCTTAATCTTTATTTTCAGTTTTGTGTTAATGATATGCTCATATCCTAAGGTGAGATTGGGGTATGTGGGGCTCTGATTAGATGCAGCCTGTTGACAGGTCACTGATCTCTATATAGCATCTCCTCAGGAAGATGTCCTGTAGACTTCAAAACGCTTTGAGAGAATAAAACACCATTTCTTCACCATCTACTTGACTGGACCGTTACTTGGATAGCAGCGCAGATGATAACCAAAATTTTTCCCTACTGCTAGCGGCACATGACAGCTGATCACATCGGCTGTCGTGTGCCGGAAAAGGTGTGGGCTCATTGCTGAATTCCGCACCAAACAGGGGGAGGCACCCAATGACGGACACTGCACGTCATTGGATGTTAAAGGGTTAATAAATGTAAACAGTATGTATTATTGCATATATATTCACTGATTATACACCACCAAAAAAATCTCTTTATTGGTATTCATTGAAAACCTATAAATTCTAGAATATACCGTAAATACCCCCCAAAACATGAGAACTCAAAAAGTGATATGATACAAAAAAAAGTATCAAGTAGTCAAGCATAAAGGCGGATCACCCTATTTGTCAGCTACTCTTGTTCCTACCTGTCCATAGAGGTTGGCACCCTTTTAAAACGCAATTGGCGCCACCGCTTCTCATCGACTAGCCCTGTTTTGTCTTCGCCGCCACGTCCTCAGCCTCACCCTGTCGGACACAGGATGCAGACTACCCTGCAGGATGCAGACTTCCCTCAGCAGCCTCTCCTCACTCCTGTAAACAGCTTCCCCCTGCCGGATGCAGCCTCCCCTCACTAGCCTCCCCTGTCAGATGCAGATTTCCTTCAACACCCTTTCCCTGCAGGACACAGACTCATCTCAATAGCGTCCCCTCTCCTCACTCCCCTCAGCAGCCTCCCCTCTCCTCACTCCCCTCAGCAGCCTCCCCTCTCCTCACTCCCCTCAGCAGCCTCCTTTCTCCTCACTCCCCTCAGCAGCCTCCTTTCTCCTCACTCCCCTCAGCAGCCTCCTTTCTCCTCACTCCCCTCAGCAGCCTCCTTTCTCCTCACTCCCCTCCGCAGCCTCCTTTCTCCTCACTCCCCTCCGCAGCCTCCTTTCTCCTCACTCCCCTCCGCAGCCTCCTTTCTCCTCACTCCCCTCAGCAGCCTCCTTTCTCCTCACTCCCCTCAGCAGCCTCCTTTCTCCTCACTCCCCTCAGCAGCCTCCCATCTCAATCAGTTGCCCATTTGGTTGGATGCAGACTGTCATTGGTGGCCCATTGTGTTGGATGGAGACAGTCTTTATTGGCCCGTTGAGTTGCATGGATACAGTCATTGATGGTCCATTGGGTTGCATCGATACGGTCAATGGCAGCCTGTTGAATTACATGGAGACAGTCAGTGGTGGCCCGTTGGGTTGCATGGAGATGGTCAATGGCGGCTTGTTGGGTTACGTGGAGACTGTCAATGTTGGCCCTTAGGGTTGCATGGAGACGATCAATGGTGGTCCGTTAGGTTGCACGGAGATTGTCATTGGTGGCTCGTTGGGTTGCAGGAGATGGTCAATGGTGGCCTTTTATGCTTCTAAGGGACAGTGATAGTGAACTGTGGTAAAGCAAGCAAGCCTCACTTGCTTTATATACAGCTTATGTCACATATTGGCTTGTCATTGAGGTGTTTTGTCCTTATTACCCCTCCCCCTAAAAGGTCATTTTGACCATCGTGGAGCAAATGACTATTGATAGACTCCCGGCCATCTCATAACCTTGTCCAGAGCTGACGGCACCTCCTGGTTGTATATTCATTCATCCATCCAATCGCTCTGTAATCATCGCCAGAGCTGTGTCCTTCTATGCGAGTGGTGGAGGGAGTGCGGCCGTGCTACAGGCTGATTAGTTTCTCACTCTGAATAATGCTGTCACCTTCTCCATCGGCCTCCATATTATTGTGTCTATTCCGGCGTCATAACTCCAAGCACTTGTGACAAAAGAGACATCAGTAATATGGATCTGGGAACGCACTTGACAGCTGTTGTGTAAAGCGCGCGGTTGCTTTCCGCGCGCTGCAATCTCGCACATTTGGAAATTGTTTACAAATGATTTGGCAACATTCAGAATTTTCCTGTCTTGTCCTTTACAAGCTCTTTATTTGCATATAAATGAGTTTTCTCAGCTGCACATTAGTGACATTACAGGAACAAGTACAATTAGAATCTCAGTTGTTTTTTCTTTTCTTCTTTTTCCATTTTTCTCTCCTCTAAAATCTCCGCTCCTGATTTCACGTCTCAAATTTATTAAGTTTTGGAACAACTAATTTAATTTTGTTAAGACACTTAACCCCTTCACAACATCCATCGTATATACACAACGCATTTCGGAAGAGGATGTATGGAGCGCGCTCACGTAACGAGCCTACCCCATACCTGGCAGGTGATGGCTGAGTATTACAGCCAGAGCCTGCCGCTAACAATCACAGGTGTAGCGGAGCCTGCACGTCATTACCTCCGACCATCGGCACGCCTGTGACGTGATCGTGTGTCACCGATGGGTTGTCATGACAGCCGGAGGTCATCTGATGATGACCACCGTGCCTGTCATTACGGAGCTCCTTGGAAACCCTGCCTGTGGCGATGCTGTGGCGCATCGGTGCATCTAGCACACGCATCCTCAAGTCCCATAATGGGGCTAACAAGAACAGGAAAAGTGAAAAAAAAATGTTTTAAAAAATATGAAAAGTTCAAATCGCCCTCCTTGCGCCCAATTGAAAATAAAGATGTTAAAAAATTTTTAAAAATACACGAGGCATCAGAAAAGTCCAATCTATCAAAGTATAAAAACAGTTAACCCAATCAGTAAACATTTTAAATGGAAAAAATTCAAGAACGCCAAAATTACAGTTTAGTTTTTTTGGTTGCCGCAGTTCAACAAAAATGGTGTAACAAGCGATAAAAAAGTCACATCTATCAAAGTAACAAGACAGCCCCTCCAGCGATCAGGACCAGCGACGCTGGACGCTGGTTTTTAATGTAAACATCGGGTATCTAAGAGCTGCGCGGCTCCTGGATACCCGATGTTTACATTAGAAACTAGCGTCGCTGATCGCTGGTCTCTCGCTGCCACGTGCAGCGATGCATGCTGGCCAGCGGGAGACCAGCGATCGAAAAACGGCCCAGGCCGATCGAGCACGATCAGCGATAACCAGCAGGGGGGGCCGGTCGCTGATCCCCGTCACACACCGCGATCTCGCTGGCGCGTCACAAAATCAGCGATCTCGCTAGCAAGATCGCTGTGTGTGACGGGGGCCTTAAGCCATCACACAACTCCCTAAATTGTTTTTAAACCTTCACCATGAAAATAATAAAACCCACTGGGCATGTTTGGTATTGCCGTAATTGTGTTGATGAGGAGAATCACATTGCATGGTCATTTGTACCACAAAATGTACACCATAAAAATAATTCCCAAAAAAACAGACTTGTGTTGTTTTTTTTTTACAATTTCATCGCGCTTGGAATCTTGTTTTCCCGTACACTATGCGGTAAAATTAATGGTGTCATTCAAAAGTACAACTCGTCCCGCAAAAACAAGCCCTCATATCTCTATGAGAACAGAAAAATAAAAGTTATGGCTCTGGGAAGGGGAGGAAAAAACAGACAAAAACGGAAATTGGCTGCGGGGTGAAGGGGATAGTCCACGTTCTTCTGTGTCTCTTGCGTTCCTTTATTCTAATATCGGACGCACTTGTAAAGGCACCACAATGGCGCACCGACCGCCAGTCTCCTTAGTTATTTCCATATGTGTTTTCTCTGTTGGAAATAGGATGGTGACTGCTGCAGCCAATCGGCGACCTCTGATCGGCTGCGTCTTTCACAGTTTTGTCTGACTAAAAGAACAGCTTTTCTTTTTCTGTAGATAATAGGGATGGTGTACAAAGCCTTTTAAATAGGACTTAATTCTGCCACGTGAGAAGCACTGTTGTTGGCGGTGGTGCTTGCCGAAACTTTTTGTGGTACATCATAGTAGGAACATTGATCAAACACAAAGCACAAGGGCTGACCAAGATACACCTGAGCTGATCAGCTAGTGTTGTAGAGGTTTATGGGAGACTCCACGGCCAGTAATAATCTACTAGAGGAGTGGGGTCAAAATGTTAGTTAACTTGTATGTGTATGGCTATGTGAAATAATAAAAAAGAAAAGTGATATTCCACGTACTTTTCTTGTTCTGACTCGTCTTGGGTGCTCTGGTCCCTCTGGACACTAGAAGATCACGGCTCAGGCCAGTGATTATCATTTTCTGGCATTTCCTGTGTATCAAAATGGAACGGGACCTGAGGGCATCGGGGTAATAGTGGCGAGGGAAGACTCCAAATCCTTGTAAATTTGTGAGCTTAGGACTATTTCAGCCATCCGTTACGCAAGGGTTTTTTCTTCCACCGTCCAGTAGTAGTTGACCTGAAGCATTTTTTAGGTAAGAAATGGTGGATAAATATCAGTGTTGTGTAGATATTTGCATTTCTGGAACTCATCTCGGAGTATTTCCAGGTCTGAATCTTGGGTGACTAATTTTACGATACTTTGGAAATAGAACTACAGCGAAAAATTGATGCCAAGTTCACTTACTTTACTCACCAGCTTTGTGATTATGAAAATGGGTGCCATGTCCATGCCAGGAGAGGCTCCCTGTGCCAAGCCACAAGTTCCCATATGCAGTGGGGAAAATAAGTATTTGGTATACCTCCGATTTTGCAAGGTTTTCCACAAAAAATGGAGAGGTATGTAATTTTTATCGTAGGTACACTTTAATTGTGATAGACAGAATCTAAAAATAAAACCAGAAAATCACATTGTAGGATTTTTACATAATTAAATAGCATTTTATTTAATAAAATAAGTATTTGATCGCTTACCAACCAGCAAAAATTCTGGCTCTTACAGACCTGTCAAGAGTGCTTCTTAGAAGGAAAAACTACTCTGCACTCATTACCCTGTATTAATTGCACCTGTTTGAACTTGTTACCTCTTCAAAAGATACCTGTCCACACACTCAATCAATCACACTCCAACCTCTCCACCATGGCCAGGGCAAAAGAGCTGTCTAGGGACGCCAGGGACAAAATTATAGAACTGCACAAGGCTGGGATGGCCTACAGGACAATAGGCTAGCAGCTTGGTGAGAAGGCAAAACTGTTGGCATAATTGTTAGAAAATGGAAGAAGCACAAGATGACGGTCAGTCTTCCTTTGTTCTGGGGCTCAATACCAGATCTCGCCTTGTGCAGTAAGTATGATTCTGAGAAAGGTCGGGAATCTGCCCAGAACTACACTGGATGACCTGGTCAATGACCTGAAGAGAGCTGGGACCACAGTGTTTTGAGGAAGAAGGATGAGTACAACCCCAAGAGCACCGTCTCAACCGTGAAGCCTTGTGGGGGAAACATTGGGGGTGTTTTTCTGCAAAGGGGACAGGATGACTGCACTGTATTGAAGGGAGGATGGATGGGGTCATGTATTGCAAGATTTTGGCCAACAACCTCCTTTCCTCTGTAAGAGCATTGAAGATGGGTCATTGAATATGGATCATGGCTGGGTCTCCCAGCATGACAATAACCCGAAACACAAGGGAAACTAAGCAGTCACTCTGTAAGAAGCATTTCAAGGTCCTGGAGTGGCCTAGCCAGTCTCCAGACCTGAACTCAATAGAAAATCTGTGGAGGGATCCGAACCTCAATGTTGACCAGCGACGGCCCCGAAACCTAGAAGATCTGGATGGAGGTGTGGACCAAAATCCCTGCTTGCTGTGTGTGCAAACTCGGTCAAGAAACACAGGAAACGTCTGACCTCTGTAATTAATTGCAAACAAAGGTTTCTGTACCAAATATTAACTTCTGTTTTTCTTTTGTATCAAATACTTATTTCATGCAATAAAATGCAAAAAATGCAAATTAATTATGCAAAAATCATACAATGTTTTTTTTTTAATTTCTAAATTCTGTCTCTCACAGTTGAAGTGTACCTACGATTAAAATTTAGACCTCTCCATTCTTTGTAGGTGGGAAAATTTGCAAAATCAGCAGTGAATCAAATACTTATTTTCCCCACTGTATATGGCAGCAGGGTTACATTACACTCTCAAACTCCGGCCTTGGTGGATATCACCTGTAGCACTCGGCAATTTCCTTATTGTTCTTCGTTCTTCAATTTGCATTATTTTGTTTATGTGAGTAAAACGTGGCAGATGTTCCCCATTTGAGGGTATTGCATTCATTTTAAGAAATTCATTTTTTTGCTATTTCTATGTAGTTTTTAGATTTTGCTGTTTACAAATACATGCATACCCTGCTGGTAGACCCTCGACACTTGGCCGGCAGCCTCCATTCTTTCTTATGCGGTATCAACCATTGTTGCCAACGGCTACAGAAAGGAAATCAGAGCAAAGGGAGATCCCTGGGGGTTTTGCCCCAACCATAGTACTACATAGTCTGAACTACTCTCCTAATCATCCATATACATCACCCTGGTAGATGCGTCATGTCTTCCTATACAATCTGCCATTGTCGTCGGAAGATTCCTGATTTATCTTTTAGGGAAACGCAAAACTGTGTGACACTTCTCTGTCTGTTCGGACCTCCGTTTACCCCTCGTAGTTTTTATTTTAAGGACTAGAAGGGTGAAATCCGGAGTTACCTTATTGCCTCTGTTGAGCTAAATGCCGAGTAATCTCTGCTCCTAAGACTCCATGGCTAATTTTGGAGTTTGAGGTTAAGAGTTCATCTATTTTGGCTTCGCAGTAAGAAGACCTGATGTGGTGGGATTTTCTGGGGCCATTTAATAAGTCTATCTCGAGGGGAAAAATAAAAAATCATTCTTAAGCCGAGGTCATCGTAGACGAAACGTAAAACGACTAAAAATAATAAAAGAAGAATACTAAAGCAAATCATTAAAATAAAAGACATCTGAATCTATTAAAAGCTTACTTCATCGCTCCCTGGCATTGCGCTCCTGCGCAGGCTTACTTCTCTGCCCTCTTGAGGCCAGAGAAATGTACTGTAGTGCGCAGGTGCCAGAAAAGGTCAGAGACCCAGCGCCGGGTAGAGAAGTATGCATGCGCAGGAGCGCAATGCCTGGGAGCCATGAAGCAAGCAGGAGGGCGGCGTCGCAAGAAGATGGGAGGCGTCGGACCTGCGACACCCATCGGAACGGACCGCTCCCCCGAGTGAGTATAATAAAACTGACAGGTTCCCTTTAAGGACAGGTATGTATTGTAGGGACTCTGAAAAGTTGTGTGTTTTAGGTCAGGGCTTTAAACTCTGATTTTAGTGTTGACTAAAGAGAGAGAAAGAGTTGAAAACTTACGATATTAAAGAGGTTCTCCGTTTTGGACTGTTCCTACTTGTTAGAAAGCTCCCTTGACTATAAGCTGATCATAGTGTATCCCCCTGCTGCAATCAAATGTGATCTATGTAGAAACCTTGGGAGCAAGTGTTCAATTTTCCTACCGTGCCGCCACCAGGAGATATTGGGTATTTCACAGTACTCCTCCTAATAAATGGGGAGCCTGTATAATACAGGACAGGTCCTCCCGAGGGAAAGACAATCCTGGTAACCATTCTCTACCCCAGCCAAGACCTGAATAGAGGACCCCCAAGTTTTTCCTTTCGCTCTCCCTGGTGCGTCACAACAGGTAGCAGAATATTAAGCTGAAATGAAGTATGTGGGGAACGTGTACAGCAAGACCTCTCCTAAAAATAATGCAGGTATCAAGGCTGTTAAAATAGCTCTGATGAGCCCAAGGGATGAGCTGACCCACATTTCACTCTGACGAAGAGAGATTTTTGGTGCTTGACAGACAGCTGCTTGCATATCGAAAGCTGCATCAGTCAACATGATTAGGTAGATCCAGTCAGAGGAAAATAATTCAGGATCTTGTGCGCACATTCCCTCTTTATATGGTGTGTGATGGGGCACGTCCTGATTTGTTGGAGTCGTATAAAATGGATGATCAAGTAAGTACCATACCAACTCAGTGGCTGCACAAAGCCATTGTACTGTAGTGCACAAGTAGAGATGGGGGACCTGTGGATGTTCGGGTCCGACGGGTTCGTCCCATCATTTAAAAAAAAGTTTAGTTTTGGTACCAGAATGTACTTGAATCAGAACCCCATACATTTGAATGGGAGGGCACAAACATGCGTTGTTTGACGAGCTGTCATCTGCTTGACAGTCCAGCAAACACTGGCTCTGATCGGTGGAAAGATCATTATCACTGACCAAAGAGCTGCAGTTCCCACGCTGTTAGATGACAGTATGTGAGCCAGCAGCTGTGACTGGTGGTAGCAAGATTACCGCCGGTCACAGGCGTCGGCTGATGAAAGAGTACTACTCTCATCTGCGTATGCCTGCTTTCGCTGATAGCAGTGAGAGCAGGCAAGGCTGATGAGAGTATTCATCAGCTGGCGCCTGCGCAATAAAAAAAAAAGACTTGGGGTGTCTCTTATTTTTGAAAACCAACTCTGGCAAAACCGACAGCTGTGGGCTGCAACCCACAGCTATCAGCTTATTGTAGCTGGTTATCAATAATAGAGGGGTCCCCGCACTGTTTTTATTTTTTTTTTAATTGTTACTTAAAACACTGTGGGGTCCCCCCACATTTTTTACAACAAGCCAAGCTAAAGCAGACAGTTGTGGACTGGTATTCTTAGACTGGCGAGGGGGTCATAGATATTGGCCCTCCTCAGCCTAAAAATAGCAGCCTGCAGCTGCCCCATAAAAAATGCATCCATTAGATGGTGCTTTGCCTGGCTCTTCCACTTGCCCTGCTGCCGTGGCAAGTGGTGTAATAGGTTTGGAGTTGATGTCAGCTGTTACATGGCCGCTGACATCAAGCCCTGGGTTAGTAATGGAGAGGCATCTATAAGTTATACTCATAGTGATATATTATTTTTTTGTCTCTTACTGGTGCCATGGGCTTCAGTAGAAGTCCGTGTTCCAGGTTCATGCATGACACTAGGTTTTCGGTACAGACCCCAAATTTTACTGTTCATGCTCTCCCATCACTACATGTGAGCTCTCAGGGTATTTGAAGGACTATTCCACTCCACTTTTATATGAGAACTTTCCAACTTATTTAAAGCCACATGGTAGTCTGCTGCTCCTAGCAATAAAGTTATTTTCCTCTTATCTCGTGACGTTATTCCAGTTAATTTTCAGGAAAACTCAAATTTTTAACAGCTCTTTCAAAATTCATGAGCATCAGAGAACGCTCCTCCTACCAGAATGGCAAATATGCAAAATTAAAAATTGTGCTCTGCACTGAGGCGTGATGGGGGGGGGACAGAATTCAAAAAGTGAAAAATAAACTGGGCAAAGGTTGTTTACATGCAGTGCAAGGATAATTCCCATCATCTAAGGGATGGTGGAGAAGTAGTCCTTGTTCTCTTCAGCTGCCATGATTTCTAGTTTCTTTTTTTTTTTTTGTCTGTTTCTGGCACATTCCTGAATTTTTTGAAGTTTTGTGCTTTTGAGGAATTTGCTGCTGCAAGGAATTTACCAAATAAAAGCCGGACTGTGAGCGGCCGGCGCCTGAATTCCACCAGTGTTCATACAAAAGTCTCAGCTTTTTTGTTTTGTTTTGTACCCTTTGGCTTCCAAAACTTAAATTCCTATCAGTCTACTTACGGAGAGCGCTTGTGCTGACAACAAAAGCGTCATTAAAAAAAGGTCACAAAAAATGTAAATTTTAAAAATAAAAAATTGAAAAAGATGGAAAATTTTGATTATTAATTTGGTTTAATGTTTTTAATCAGGATTTGTTTTTTTATTATTGTTGTACTAGTTCTTGATTCTTTGGGGGACACTTTTCGTATGTATGAATATTAGAAGATTTTAGATATTCCAGTAAGTAGTTGTTCCCTCATAGTTTTGTTACATTACTCAAGAGTTTCCCTACCTTCGGCTCTTCAGCTTTTTCCACACTACAACTCCCATCATGCTCTGATGACCACACTGTGTCATCTCAGTGTTGGTAAACTTTGAGCAGCCTAAGGCTGTTTGACTCTGGCTGTTCACAATTGGGTTATAAATTCTGTTTATTAGCCAATATACCGTACCCTTTATAGGTCTCGTGCAGGGCCTCTTGAGCGGCGCATGGCACAGGGGACTCCCTGTAATATCATGCTCCTCTCATGCTCCGCCCCAGACATAACACAATACTCCCTGTAATATCATGCTCCTCTCATGCTCCGCCCCAGACATAACACAATACTCCCTGTAATATCATGCTCCTCTCATGCTCCGCCCCAGACATAACACAATGTTGTAATTTTGCCTGCAGTGTTTCTTTAAGAACTTGTAAGGGTATTGAAAAAACATGGCTCTTTTTTTTCCAGTAACAGTACAACTCTTGACCATTGGTTGTAGGTGGTATTTCATCCCATTTTTTATTAAAGGGTGTATTCCTTTCTTAATTATACGGTAATTCTGTAGACTTTAGTAGAGTGAGAGATTTGTGAATCGGCAAATGGGAGTCAGTGGACCCCAATCTTCCTCCCTGCGCAATGACCCCTGCACAGCTCAGAGAGCATGCCCACAACTCTCTCCTACAGAGATCGATGAGTTATCTCAAGTCCACAGCCTCCTATGGTCTGTATGGCTGCTCTAAAGCTTATCCCGATAGCGGTTCAGGTACGATGTAGGCTCCCATAATCACGAACTATAAATACAAAGAAAAATGTACAACCTGAAAATAAAACAGATTTGAAATAAAATATATTGATGAACTGTTTTTAATTAAAAAAAAAAAAAAAATCACACTGGTGATACATTCCCACTGATTAGATTTTGTTTTACACGATTTAAAAAAAAAAAAAAAAAAGAGAGAAAAAATTTACTTTGCTCATATTTACTATGCTCAGCTCCCAACATCCAAGTAAAAAAATTGTGTTGTCTGAAATATTTTAAAATTTTTTGTTCATCAAAATCTATATATTTTTTTTTTTCTCCCCGCATGAATCTCCGGCTCCACGGTTGATATTCCTTTAATATTTCTGAATTTCATGAGTACATTAAATGTGACCTCTATAACTCTAAATTAAGAATTTATGCTGTCTTGAAATTTATGAAATATTTCAACATGAAAGAAAGGCCCGTTCCCTTGGGAAGGGAGTATAATAAATCACAGCTCTGTGGATTTAATACTCCGTAGTCAGCAAGATCTGGGTTTTTTTTTTCTTCTTCTGCTTTCAAAAATGAAAAAAATGTAATCCTATAAAATAGCTTAACTGCCATCATCCCACATACTAGAATTTTTAATTTCTGCTGTTTCTGCCTGGATTTATTTCCAATATTCCTGCTCAGCTTTTCAATTTCCTCTGTTATTAAAATTTAATTCAGTGCATTAGCATTTAAATTAAAAAAGGTTTTATTTTGTAAGAATCATTGGCGGGGAGGAAAAATTGTAACAGACCTATTCTTTCGCTGCATGAATTTGTGATGCGGTTACGAGGCTTGCACAATTTAAAATGCAGATGGGGTTTCTTTTTGTTTTGTAAAAAAGAAAAAATGAAAAAAAAAATAAAAATTCACCTCTGAATTTTAAAAAAGAAAAACAAATGGTTTAGAAAAGAGTACAAAAGAAAGGAAAATAGCCCAGTAATTTTAATTAATACAATGTTATAGATTTACCTTTATATTTTGGGAGTCACCCTTGTGATCAACTGATTGCTTCCAATCATGCTCCTGGTATGACTTAAATAGGCATTTTCCCTATAGTAGCCACTATTGGACAAGCAGAGTATTACATGGCTGCTATTCAGATGGTTTGAAACCAGCAGGGCAGATCACTTTTCTGGCTATTGGAGGGGTGAGGGGGGTTCCCAGGACCTAAGGAGGCATGTGTCAGGCACTTGATTTATTATCTATCTAGAGGGAGCAGTAGATTTTCAACAGCTGAACCTCCCGTTGATTGGGAGCCATTGATAGACTATATCCCGACAACGATATGGATCGCTGGTGCATCGCTAAGTGGTCGCTAGTGAGCTGCCACACAGGCAGATCTCACCAGCGACATAGCAGCGGTCGGGGGTCGTTACTTACCTGTCAGACGTGGCGATCCTGACGTCCTCCCGTCGCTCGTCGCCACAGCAGGAAGCTGACGACGAGAAGGACCTTCTCGCGCGACCAGCGATAACCAGCGGGGGAACCAGTCAGAGGGAAGTATCACACACAGAGATATTGCTAGCAATATCGCTGCAACGTCACAAAATCGGTGACGTTACAGTGATATTGCTAGCGATATCGCTATGTGTAACGGGCCCCTAAATCTTTTCAGATTACAGAACCAGCAGGACCACATGATTACTAGCATGGCGATCATTGATACCTTAGAATAGTGCTGGGGAGGTCTTTTATTGTGCCCAAAATTACATACAGCCCGTCACTGGTTTGATGTTCTCACTTTATTTCTGACCATAGGAAAATAAAAATCTTTTTGGTAGAGCGGCAGATTTTCGTGCCCTTTTCTATGCTCTACACTACTAGAAAACTTCATAAGAATGGCATATATCATCATCATAGAGCCATTTTTTTCTCCGTGTGAATCTGCGACTAAATAGATATTTTATATATTTTTTTTTACTTGAAGTTTTCGACTCAAGCCTTTTTTGCTCGATGACTGATCGCTCTTTCTTATCTTTTCTCCATAGGGTTTTAATAAATATTCATGCTACAGAAATAATGATATGTTCTAATTTAAATTAATTAGGATTATTAAAATGAGTGAAGAAAATAGGCGACCTTTCCACCCCACGCTTCACACCGCGCATATATTACCATCCGAACATTTGTATAAATTAGCGGACAATGGGCGAGGGGGTGGGGGGCGGCTTTTGTGAAATGTACACTATCTTTAGAGATTGTCATGCCTCTCTCATTGTATGGTTTGTTTTGGGGTGGGGGTTTTATACGTCCAAAAAAAATTGTCTTTTTTTGGAGGGGTGGGATTCGGGCTATTTTTCAGCATTAATCCCTTTTTTTGTTGCTTACTGAATTTGGAGAGAAGATTTTATTACAAGATTATTGTAGTTTTATTGTGGTTGTTTTGAGCAATTTGATCAAATTGGGGTAAATTTTAAAAAATTGAAAACATTTTTGTGGAATATTTTTCAAATACCGTATATATACATGGGGTAATTTCCTGAAGAAGTACCGTAACTATATACTTCGAAACGTGTAGTATAAACCACCATCCTTCATCTATTACATCTGGATTGATGTCTTATTCAGCAGCTCTGATAATAGCCACAAGATTTCTTTTACTTTGGTGCATATGAAACAAGGCATGTTTAATGCATTTTGAATTGCATATAGAGCTTTTTTATGATGGGGTTGGCATTTCCTAGCTTTTACTTTTACCAATTTTGTACCAAAAGGGTGAAAAAAATCACTTTTGACATGACTTGTTTTCTAGCAGAAGTCAATATTTTTTCATTTTATTTTCTTCCCAGTACAGTTTTTCTAGAGCAAATTCTCAATGAGACGCGCATGGTAATATTTTCCACCACCTACTTTAAATTTCGGTAAACCGCCTCGGGCTAAAAAAAAAAAAAAGCCTGCTCCCTTCTTTGCAATTTTTCGATATTATTTGCATACTATTTTTCTAACCACATTTTTTTTTGTCTTGATTCATTGAAAATCTTTTATATAAATTTCCCCCTGCTGCTCATGAATGCAATCATTTTTTTTTTTTTTTAATAACATTTTCCCTTTTGACATGTAATTTATAGAAATGGAAAAAAATGAAATTGACAGAAATATACATCAGTGGAAAATTCCCCCCAGCTCTTGAAATTTTTCCACTAGAAATCATTGGCTGCGGTCTGAGCCGAGTCTGAATATTCTATTGTGTAAGGAGAATAACTGGATTCCTAAATGGGCTCCTTGAGCAAATGTCACCTCGGGGCCTTATATAGAAACGTGGTGATTGTGCTGCCACCTCTTGCACGAACACAATATTTCTTGTATTTGTAACTCAAGCAAATTTAATTTTGTATTTTTATGTAATATACAGCTCTGGCAAAAATTAAAAGACCACTGCAAAATTTTCAGTTTGTCTGATTTTTCTCTTTATAGGTATATTTTTGAGTAAAATGTAAATTGCTCTTTTATTCTAAAACTATTGACAACATGTCTTCGAATTTCCAAGCACTAAATTATTTATTTATTTTCAGAAAAAATGAGAAATAGTCAAAATAACAAAAAAATGCAGTGCTTGCAGACCCCAAATAATGCTAAGAAAACAAGTTCATAATCCTTTAGAAACAACAATACTAATGTTTTACCTCAGGAAGAGTTCAGAAATTATTATTTTGTGGAATAACCATGATTTTTAATCACAGCTGTCATGCGTCTTGGCATGCTTTCCACCAGTCTTTCACACTGCTTTTGGGTGACCTTATGCCACTCCTGGTACAAAAATTTAAGCAGTTCTTTGTTTGATGGCTTGTGACATCCATCATCCTCTTAATTACATTCCAGAGGTTTTCAAAGGGGTTCAGGTCTGGAGATTGGGCTGCCCATGACAGGGGTTTGATGTGGTGGTCCTTTCTCCACACATTGATTGACTTAGCTGTGTGGCATGGTGCATTGTCCTGCTGTAAAAACCTGTCCTCAGAGTTGAGGAACATTGCCTGAGCAGAAAGAATCAACTGTTTTTCCAGGATAACCTTGTATGTGGCTTGATTCATACGCCCTTCTCAAAGAATAACCTGCCCAATTCCAGCCTTGCTGAAGCATTCCCAAATCATCACCGATCCTCCACCAAATTTCACGTGGGTGCAAAACACTGTGGCTTGTACGCCTGTCCAGGTCTCCATATAACCATTAGACGACCAGGTGTTTGGCATAGCTGAAAATTAGACTCATCAGAGAAGATTACCTTACTCCGGTCTTCTATGGTCCAATCCTTATGGCCTTTGGCAAACTTCAGCCTGGCTCTCCTTTGCTTCTCATTGATGAAAGGCTTTTTTCTAGCTTTAAATGACTTGAGCCTTGCTTCTACGAGCCTGTTACGAACTGTTCTTGCAGTGCACTTCACCAAAAGCTGCCATTTGCAACTCCTTTTGTAGGTCACTTGATGTCATCCTGCGATTGCTGAGTAACATTTGAATAAGATGACTGCCATCCCGGTCACTGGAGAGTCTTTTTCGCCCTCTGCTGGTCTGTAGCTTTGTTGTCCCAATGTCTGCTGCTTGACCTTGTTGTAATGGACTGCCGTCTTAGAAATTTTAAGAATGGAAGCAACAAGACGCTCACTGTATCCCTCTGCTAGTAAAGCCAGAATTGAGCCCTTATTTTCCTCACTCAAGACTTTTCTTTTCAACTCCTTTGGCATGGTTAAGTTATTTTTTCATTCCTATTACTTTTGGGATATTACTAGCACTTGTTTTGCCATACAGCTTGTCCTATTGCAAGAGGATTGTGAACACCACAGCAGGGTTTTTTTATACTTTGATTTGTTAAATAAGATTTGGTTCAGGTGATCACCTAATCAGAAGCACATTAAGTAGAATGAGGTGTAGTCTGGCTAGAATTCAACTGACACTGGAATGGAATGGCTGTCAGACATTTAGAGAAGCTGATTTTTATAAAACTGTGCAGTGGTCTCTTAATTTTTGCCAGAGCTGTATAGTGGAGGTGAAAACAAAATCCGTAACACTCCATAGTAGTCATAGTAGTGAATAAAGGTTACACCTGTCCATGTCCTAATAGAGCTGATGGAACTGTGCAAGGTAGAACGTGGAAGATCTGCTTGTGCCAGCGGCTCACTTTTTGGCACAATATAGCCATCCTATCTGTCATACTGTCATGGGATTCCCCCCGTCTGAAGAATACCCCACGTTGTCCACTTTGGATAATCATTTTAGTCTTCTGATGATAAGCGATCTGCTCCAAAATGTGCAGCAGCAGGTGTTTGAATTCCCCACAGCACCACCACAGGTGAAATGAAGCATTACATAATACTCAATGCATATCTAAGATTTCATTGCTATGTCGGATCCTCCAGGGGTGGGGTACGCTATTTTTAGCCTCTGGCTAGTGTCCTATAGACTGGACCGCTCCTCTAAGCATCATTTTTACTGAAATTTCAGGGTTTGTTCTCAAAGGCGTTTCCATGTACCGCATAGACACAGACCCAATGTCCAAGCTTTGATCCAACATCTAAATGTCTGGTTTTATAAATTAATGAATTTAGAAGCAGAACCACAGAAAGTACGGCACTCGCATTAAACAATGGGATCCCCGGTTATTTTTCAAAACCAGTATGGACCTGTGGAGGTTTCACTGTGGCTGCTGCTGATATTGTATTATTAATTGTGAACCACTGAAGGAAAGGAGGTCAGTCATCCAATGCTTCCTGCTCCCAGCACCCGGGTAAAAGGGATCTGAAATCCTATATTATGCAGTGGACCCATGTCAATCTCAGGTGGGATGGGGTCTCTGCAACCGGACAGGTATACCAGAATAGAAAACAGGGCTGTCAGAATCTAGCACCACATTTCTCTACTTTACAGATTGTATGGTATTGCAGTTCATCCCCATTCACATCAATAAAACTGAACCGGAAAAAAAGACAAAATCTATAGACCTGGGAGGTGTAGTTCTGGAAGGAAGCAGCCGTGTGTTCTAATTCTTTAGGGACTTTTATAATTTTCAATTTTGGTCATCGCAGACATCTGCTGTGTTTTTATAGGGAGTGTGCCATCCAAGGGGGAGAGCGAGACCCTTACTTCATTCATCTCAAAGCGCGTGGACCATGAGTACGCAAGATGTGACGGTGACAGTGAAAACAGAAAAACCTGAATATGTTCTCCAGCCTGCACTGTGGAATCAGGAGGCCAAAAATGCTGCCGAGAAGGAGAGGGATGGTGGTGCCAAAAAGGTGCCCGCCGAAATCTGCGTGGTGATTGGAGAAAACCACAACCAGCAAAATATTGGTGAGTGGAGCCATTGTAACCATAAGGTCAATCTTTAGAAAAATGTGTGGGGTCCTTTCTGCCCCACACCCCATCCCCATAGCAGAGGCATTGTTTTTGGCCAGACTTATGAGCAAGGGAAGGGGATTGACAATCGCACTGACCACATATCTGTTTTTTGCTGTTTTTATTTGATAAGAATTCTTATAGTGAGTACTTAAAGTATTCAGACCCCTTTAAATTTTTCACTCTGTGTCATTGCAGCCATTTGGTAAATTCAAAAAAGTCCCTTTTTTTCCTCAATGTACACTCTGCACCCCATCTTAACTGAAAAAAACAGAAATGCAGAAGTTTTTGCAAATTTATTAAAGAAAAACTGAAATATCACATGGTCATAAGTATTCAGACCCTTTGCTCAGTATTGAGTAGAAGCACCCTTTTGAGCTAGTACAGCCATGAGTCGTCTTGGGAATGATGCAACAAGTTTTTCACACCTGGATTTGGGGATCCTTTGCCATTCTTCTTTCCAGATCCTCTTCAGTTCCGTCAGGTTGGATGGTGAACGTTGGTGGACTGTCATTTTCAGGTCTCTCCAGAGATGCTCAATTGGGTTTAGGTCAGGGCCCTGGCTGGGCCAGTCAAGAATGGTCACAGAGTTGTTCTGAAGCCACTCCTTTGTTATTTTAGCTGTGTGCTTAGGGTTATTGTCTTGTTGGAAGGTGAACCTTCGGCCAAGTCTGAGGTCCAGAGCACTCTGGAAGAAGTTTTCATAAAGGATATCTCTGTACTTGGCCGCATTCAAGTTTCCTTCAATTGCTGCAACCAATTGTCTTGTGTCTGCAGTTGAAAAACACCTCCATAGCATGTTGGAGCCACAACCATGTTTCACTGTTGGGATTGTATTGGGCAGATGATGAGCAGTGCCTGGTTTTCTCTACACATACCGCTTAGACTTATCACCAGAAAGTTCTATCTTCATCTCATCAGACCAGAGAATCTTATTTTTCATAGTCTGGGAGTCCTTCATGTGTTTTTTAGCAAACTCTATGCGGGCTTTCGTATGTTTGGCACTGAGGATTGGCTTCCGTCTGGCCACTCTGCCATAAAAGCCCGACTGGTTGAGGGCTGCAGTGACAGTTGACTTTGTGGAACCATTTATCCCATCTCCCTTACTGCATCTGTGGAACTCACTAAACAACAATAGCACAAAAAGAGGACTTAAAAATCCTCAAAAATTTCAAAACCACAGCAAAAAATGCAGAGATGCTTACTTGCCTAGGCCTCCAAACAAATGCACTGTTAGATCAGGCAGGCTGCCCAGCAGTATCAAAATGCATCCCATTTGGGCCCATTTGGTCTTGTAAACTGTGGTGTCTGTTCACAAGGGCTGCATTTTGATAGCACTGGGCAAGCCTGCCTGAGCTAATAGAAGGGCGTAACTAATAGGCTGTTAACCTGAATGCTGTGCATTGCCATAGAGTGAACAGCGCCGCATACAAGTCTTCATTATTCATTAATATACCAAGCAACCACCCCTCCATGGATTGGTAGGCTGTGAGCGGTTGTCTCATCGGTATTCTTGCACCTGTGTTGCTGCCATCTTAACTATATGGGTCCACTGCATCCTGTTTGGAGGCCTGGGCAGGTAAGCATCTCTGCCTTTTTTTTATGTGGTTTTGAATCTGTGGAGGTCAGCCACAGCGATCTTGGGGTTCTTCTTTACCTCCCTCAGCAAGGCTCTTCTCCCACGATTGCTCAGTTTGGCTGGATGGCCAGGTCTAGGAAGACTTCTGGTGGTTCCAAACTTCTTCGTTTTAAGGATTATGGAGGTCACTGTGCTCTTAGGAATCTTGAATACTGTAGAAATTCTTTTGTAACCTTGGCCAGACCTGTGCCTTGCCACAATTCTGTCTCTGAGCTCCTTGGCCAGTTCCTTTGACCTCATGATTCTCATTTGGTCTGACATGAGCTGTGAGGTCTTACATAGACAGGTGTGTGCCTTTACAAATCAAGTCCTATCAGTTTAATTAAACACAGCTGGACTCCAATGAAGGAGTAGAACCATCTCAAGGAAGATCACAAGGAAATGGACAGCATGTTACTTAAATATCAGTGTCTGAGCAAAGGGTCTGAACGCATGACCATGTGATAGTTCAGTTTTTTTCTTTTTTAATAAATTTGCAGAAATCTCTACATTTGTTTTTTTTCAGCCAAGATGGGGTGCAGAGTGTACTTTCATGAGAAAAAAAGATGATTTTTGCATTTACCAAATGGCTGCAATCAAAGAGTGAAAAATTTAAAGGGGTCTGAATACTTTTCGTACCCACTGTATCTTTTTTTTTTTTTTTCCATTTCTGGATATTCCAGAAAAAACTGAAGATGTTCACCCTGCACTGTGGAAACAGAAGGCCAAAAATGCTGCAGAGAAGAAGATGGAAGATGGCACTAAGAAGAAGCCTGCCGAAATCTGTGTGGTGATTGGAGAAAACCACGCTCAGCAGAAAGTTGGTGAGAGGAGCTATGGTAAACTTGAGGACAACCCTTAAACAAATTTGTGGGGTCCTTTTTGCACCGAGGGGCTGGGACAGTGTTTATGGCCAGAAACATGAGTGGGGGATTTGCTGTTTTTGGCCAATCTAATATGAATTCTGTCCTTTTTTTTTTTTTTTTTCTTCCTGTGGATATTCTCCCCAGAAAAACCTGAAGATGTTCTACAGCCTGCCCTGTGGAAACAGAAGGCCAAAAATACTGCCGAGAAGAAGATGGAAGATGGCGCCAAAAAGGTTCCCGCTGAAATTTGCGTGGTGATTGGAGAAAACCACAACCAGCAGAATATTGGTAAGTGAAGTAATGGTAATCATGAGGACAACCTTTAGAAAAACTTTTTTGGTCCTTCCCATCCAACCCTCTCCCCACCTTGGCAGAGGCACTGTTTATGGCCAGAGCCATGAGTGGGGGAAATGGATTGAGAATCGCGCTGACCACATTTGTTTTTTTGCTGTTTTTGTCCCATCTAATATGAATTCTTCTGTCCTTTTCTTTACACTTGTGGATATTCCCACCAGTTGCAGACTCTCCGGAGAGACATTCAGTAGTAGTGAGCAGAGAAGCCTCCTGGAGCGGCGGCAGCCGTCCGCGCAGCATCCCACCAAGAATCAGCACATCTTCTCCAGGTGAGCAGTGGGAACAGGATAGCAGCCAGTGCTGCCATACTGGTCGTCATCAAAAGTACTGTGGATGCAGCTCCCTGTGTCACCTCTCCCCTCTGCATTGACAGGTGCACAGCCGGTAGGTATTGTGCACCTGTCCTGTTGATTGCACACCATATTTGTCAGCTGCACTCGTACTAGCAGCACAAAGTCATCAGTGCAGGCACTGTGGCAACCAATGATGCTGAACGTGAATGTCCGGAATCCAACATTGGATTTCTGATGACCGTCAGGCCGCAGGCTCTTGTGGCTCCACATTCATATCATTAGTAGCCATTATGTCCCACTAACATTAATGGCTGCAGGTCGTCAATCGTCATAAAGGTCTTTTTCTCATCTTTTTCATTTTCCAGGTTCTTACGAATGTGGAATTTGTAGGAAAAAGTACAAATATTACAACTGCTTCCAGACTCACGTCCGAGCGCACATAGGTAACTACTGCCGTACGGACGCATCGTGTCTCCGCCTTCTCTGTAATTGCTCGGTTCAGTTTAATCAGTGTGTGTCATAGGAAAGGGCACTCGCCTCGCGCCACTGCTGATAAAGGATTTCATTATCTGAAAAAAATAATTACATTGATCTAATGACCATTGTGTATAATAGCTCAGGGCAGAGAATGAAGGGACGAAGGCCACGGCAGCCACTGAACCAGGCTGTAAAGTTACTAATGACTCGCCATTGTGACATGTAGCAGCACTTACACCCCACTCCACCTGCTGCTCATATCCACTTCTTACCCTACACTACTAGGCAATAAAATGCTAACTCTTTTTCTACCCTAGACTACAAGGTTTTAAACTTCTCTTCTGCTATTAGCCCAGCATAATAGAGAATTAACTAATCAGCCTTATTCTACCTTAGACCTCCCAAGGAATAAAGACCACCACCATACACTAACAAGCAAAGGAACATTACCCTAGAGTGTGAGGGAATTACATATTAACACCTAAACTGCCCTTGGCCACCAGGGAATTAAATATTAATCCATCCGCTATCCAACAACAACAAGCAAGAGAGCATTTTGCTAGACTACCTGGGAACAAAAGTCATTCTCCACTTCTTTAATCTGACAGTGAAGTCTCATTTCCCTAGACCGCCAGGGAATGAAAAACTTATCGCCCTTACTATTTTAGACCACCAAGAAATAAAATATTGACCAATCCACTCGAGTACCCTAAAGTACAAGGGATATTAAAAGCAACACCTGAAATGCCCTAGACTACCAGGGGAATTCAGACTTACCCTAGATTATCTTGGAGCAAGAGGAGAATAAATTATTAACCCTTCAGTACCCAGACCACCATGGATTGAAATATTAACCCTCCATTATCCTAAACCCACCACCACTCCGCAGAGAATTAAATATTGCCCATCCACTACCTTAAACCACAAGGAAATAAAATAATGGCTGTCCACTACCCTAGACCAAGAGGGAATTGCGTATTAACTCTCCACCACCTTAGACCACCAAGGATTGCAATGTTAACCCTTCACTATACTATTAACTCTCCATTCACTAGAAAATTAAATATTGGTGCTCCAACCACCTTAGACCACCGTGGAATGAAGCATTTGATATAAACGGGTTGTTGTCTCATAAAGTGAGTTATTTGCCGTATTCCTTATTTGCCGAATAATATTGCACGCCCCACTTTTCAGTTTTTGGTTTTCCACAAAAATTTAAAATGGCCAATAAATTTCGTTCATCTTCACAATTGTGTCCCACTTGTTGTTGATTCTACACCAAAAATTTACATTTGGTATCTTTATGTTTGAAGCATGATATGTTGGAAAAGGTTGAATAGTTCCAGGGGGTCGAATACTTTCGCAAGGCACTGTAGATGTGACGGGTGGGACATGCATCTGTCTATGGCTGTGATGGGAAGAGCCCTTCAGCAAAGGTGCACTTTAGTTCTCGCAGACTCAGATGGTCTCTGTATTCCATGGTCACTAGAGATTGCACAGCCTGCAGATGGCACCATAGAGGAAGCTCTGGTAGTAAACGGCGTTGTCTGTCCCTCAGACTAGAGGCAACATCACGGCTTCTCATTGTGTTTTGGAGGCTGTCGGTGATTAAAATGTATAATTAAATCCTATCTGCCCATAATGAGATAAAAGCCTCGGAAAACGAATGGGTTGTGCGAGATATTGTAATTAGAAGAGCAGATACGGGCAGCGAATTCATCAGGATGAGAGAGGCGCTTTATTGGAATCTTTTAGATTATTAATGGATCTCGTTACATCAAAAAGATTATCTTCAAACCCCTCCACTATATCGCTGAGAGATTCACACTTTGAGATGGCAGATGAAAAACCGCCACCGAGAACTTTGTTACAAGACTGTTTTCCAGCCGAGTCCCAATATGAACCGTGGTCAAGATCTCACCTGTCCCCGAAGCAGAAGGCATGACCTCAGGATACAGACCCCTGCGTCAATTCTGAAGTGGTCAGTTGCACTAGTGCAGCCTTATCCGACCATGTGTTGTTGTTTATTACGCTTTTTATAAGGTTACTGCAATTTTTTTTTATTTCTTGCAAGTTAATTGTAACGTTTCCAGAAGACGCAGTAACATTGCAATTTTACAGCAACTCACTTGACTGTGCATGAAATATTCAGAAAGTTCTTGATCTCACCATTTTGGATATGCAGGAATTTTCCTGAAAATGTTATCTTCATAGCTGACAGCTGCTGATGGGTTTGCAGGACAGCCTTTTGCCAGTCCCATATTACAATTTAAAGGGATATGTCCACCTTAGCATACTAGTGTATCTGATTAGTGGCAGCTCAACCCTCAGGGATTGCTTTGCTGTTGTCTTAGCACTGTGGTCCATAGGAATTGGGTCTTGGCACCATTTAGTAAATAATCGTGTGTATATATACACTGCGTGCAAAATTATTAGGCAAGTTGTATTTCAGAGGATTCTTTTTATTATTGAATAACAACTATGTTCTCAATCAACCCAAAAGACTCATAGATATCAAAGCTTAATATTTTTGGAAGTTGGAGTGGGTTTTTTTAGATTTGGCTATCTTAGGAGGATATCTGTGCAGGTAACGATTACTGTGCAGAATTATTAGGCAACTTAATAAAAACCAAATATATACCCATCTCACTTGTTTATTTTCACCAGATAAACTATTATAACAACATAAAATTTAGAAATAAACATTTCTGACATTCAAAAACAAAAAAAAATCAGTGACCAATATAGCCACCTTTCTTTACTATGACACTCAAAAGCCTTCCACCCATAGATTCTGTCAGTTGCTTGATCTGTTTACGATCAACATTGCGTGCAGCAGCCACCACAGACTACCAGACACTGTCCGGAGAGGTGTACTGTTTTCCCTCCCTGTAGATCTCACATTTTATGAGGGACCACAGGTTCTCTATGGGGTTCAGATCAGGTGAACAAGGGGGCCATGTCATTATTTTTTCTTCTTTTAGACCTTTACTGGCCAGCCACGCTGTGGAGTGTTTGGATGCATGTGATGGAGCATTGTCCTGCATGAAAATCATGTTTTTCTTGAACGATACCGACTTCTTCCTGTACCACTGCTTGAAGAAGGTGTCTTCCAGAAACTGCCAGTAGGTCTGGGAGTTGAGCTTCACTCCATCCACAACCCGAAAAGGTCCCTCAAGTTCATCTTTGATGATACCAGCCCATACCAGTGCCCCACCTCCACCTTGCTGGCGTCTGAGTCGGAGTGGAGCTCTCTGCCCTTTACTGATCCAACCTCGGGCCCATCCATCTCGCCCATCAAGAGTCACTCTCATTTCATCAGTCCATAAAACCTTACAAAAAACTGTCTTAGGCTATGTGCACACACTGCGGATTCACCTGCGGGGTTTTCCGTGCAGAACCCCAGGTAAAACCGCAGGTAAAGTGACCTGCGGTTTGGCCTGCGGTTTTCCCCTGCGGTTTCACACCTCTACTATGTTAAAGCTGTGAAATCGCAGCGGAATCCGCAGAAACAATTGACATGCTGCGGTTTATAAACGGCAGCAAAACCGTGCGGAAAAAAACGCAGCGTGAGCACAGTGGTTTTTAAAACCCATAGGGTTACATGGTACTGTACCATGTCTGCGGAACTGCTGCAGTTCCGCAGGGCCAAAAATGCTGCGGAACCACAGCAGAATCCGCAGCGTGTGCACATAGCCTTAAGATATTTCTTGGCCCAGTCTTGACGTTTTATCTTATGTTTCTTGTTCAAAGGTGGTCGTTTTTCAGCCTTCCTTACCTTGGCCATGTCCCTGAGTATGGCAAACCTTGAGCTTTTTGATACTCCAGTAACATTGCAGCTCTGAAATATGGCAAAACTGGTGGCAAATGGCATCTTGGCAGCTTCACGCTTGATTTTCCTCAATTCATGGACAGTTATTTTGCGCCTTCTTTTTATCAACACGCTTCTTGCGACCCTGTTGGCTATTTGCCATGAAACGCTTGATTGTTCTGTGATCACGCTTCAAAAGTTTGGCAATTTCAAGACTGCTGCATCCCTCTGCAAGACATCTCACAATTTTTGACTTTTCACAGTCCGTCAAATCTTTCTTCTGACCCATTTTACCAAAGGAACGGAAGTTGCCTAATAATTAAGCACACCTTATATAGGGTATTGATGTCATTAGACCACACCCCTCCTCATTACAGAGATGTAAATCACCTGATTTACATAATTGGCAGTTTGCTTTCAAGCCTATGCAGCTTGCAGTAGGACAACATGTGTAAAAAGGATGATGTGATCAAAATACTCATTTGCCTAATAATTCTGCACACTGTGTGTGTGTGTGTGTGTGTGTGTGTGTGTGTGTGTGTGTGTGTGTGTGTGTGTGTGTGTGTATAATATGCACTGTGGCCAAAAGTATTGACACTCCTGCAATTCTGTCAGATAATACTCAGTTTCTTCCTGAAAATGATTGCAAACACAAATTCTTTGGTATTATTATCTTCATTTAATTTGTCTTAAATAAAAAAAACACAAAAAAAGAATTGTCCTAAAGCCAAATTGGATATAATTCCACACCAAACATAAAAAAGAGGGTGGACAAAAGTATTGGCACTGTTCTAAAAATCATGTGATGCTTCTCTAATTTGTGTAATTACCAGCACCTGTAACTTACCTATGGCACCTAACAGGTGTTGGCAAGAACTAAATCACACTTGCAGCCAGTTGACATGGATTAAAGTTGACTCAACCTCTGTCCTGTGTCCTTGTGTGTACCACATTGAGCATGGAGAAAAGAAAGAAGACCAAAGAACTGTCTGAGGACTTGAGAAACCAAATTGTGAGGAAGCATGAGCAATCTCAAGGCTACAAGTCCATCTCCAAAGACCTGAATGTTCCTGTGTCTACCGTGCGCAGTGTCATCAAGAAGTTTAAAGCCCATGGCACTGTGGCTAACCTCCCTAGATGTGGACGGAAAAGAAAAATTGTCAAGAGATTTCAACGCAAGATTGTGCGGATGTTGGATAAAGAACCTCGACTAACATCCAAACAAGTTCAAGCTGCCCTGCAGTCCGAGGGTACAACAATGTCAACCCGTACTATCCGTCGGCGTCTGAATGAAAAGGGACTGTATGGTAGGAGACCCAGGAAGACCCCACTTCTTACCCCGAGACATAAAAAAGTCAGGCTGGAGTTTGCCAAGACTTACCTGAAAAAACCTAAAACGTTTTGGAAGAATGTTCTCTGGTCAGATGAGACAAAAGTAGAGCTTTTTGGGCAAAGGCATCAACATAGAGTTTACAGGAGAAAAAAAGAGGCATTCAAAGAAAAGAACACTGTCCCTACAGTCAAACATGGCGGAGGTTCCCTGATGTTTTGGGGTTGCTTTGCTGCCTCTGGCACTGAACTGCTTGACCGTGTGCATGGCTTTATGAAGTCAGAAGACTACCAACAAATTTTGCAGCATAATGTAGGGCCCAGTGTGAGAAAGCTGGGTCTCCCTCAGAGGTGAGGGGTCTTCCAGCAGGACAATGACCCAAAACACACTTCAAAAAGCACTAGAAAATGGTTTGAGAGAAAGCACTGGAGACTTCTAAGGTGGCCAGCAATGAGTCCAGACCTGAATCCCATAGAACACCTGTGGAGAGATCTAAAAATGGGAGTTTGGAGAAGGCACCCTTCAAATATCAGGGACCCGGAGCAGTTTGCCAAAGAAGAATGGTCTAAAATTCCAGCAGAGCATTATAAGAAACTCATTGATGGTTACCGGAAGCGGTTGGACGCAGTTATTTTGGCTAAAGGTTGTGCAACCAAGTATTAGGCTGAGGGTGCCAATACTTTTGTCTGGCCCATTTTTGGAGTTTTGTGTGAAATGATCAATGTATTGCTTTTTGCTTCATTCTCTTTTGTGTTTTTTCATTTAAGACAAATTAAATGAAGATACTACCAAAGAATTTGTGTTTGCAATCATTTTCAGGAAGAAACTGAGTATTATCTGACAGAAATGCAGGGGTGTCAATACTTTTGGCTTCAACTGTATATATATTTTATTCATCTTTTTTAAATTTCCATCTTTCTGATTTCCCCTCAGATAATGAAGTTGCATCGGTGGAAGGGGTCGTACAGGGAAGTAAGTATGCTTGTCTTCTCTTCCTTCCGATGTTATTTGGGTCTCGCACACGATTTTCTCTGTCGTTATTAATTGCATTATCACTGACAAGGAACCACATGAATTTCTGAACAATTATTATAGCACCATTTATTCCATTGCGCTTTCCTTATTTATTTTACTCATTTATATAGCTCCATTAATTCCACAGCGCTTTACAGACACACATTATTGGCACTGTCCCCGATGGAGCTCACAATCTAAATTCACTATCAGTATGTCTTTGGAATGTGGGAGGAAACTGGAGTACCCGGAGGAAACCCACGCAAACATGGGGAGAACATACAAACTCCTTGCAGATGTTGTCCTTGGTGGGATTTGAACCCAAGACCCCAGCGGTGCAAGGCTGCAGTGCTAACCACTTAGCCACCGTGCTGCCCTACGTGTGAAAAGGGGTATACATGATAAAAAACAAGTACAATAATCTTTATCAATTCAAGTCACGACTGGTACAGGAGGAGAGAGAACCCTGCCCCCGAGGGCTCACGGTCTACAAGGACTGGGTGAGGATACAATTGGTGAGGGCAGAGCTGGTCGTACAGCAGTTTTGTGGATCGGTGGTTACTGCAGGTTGTAGGCTTGTCGGAAGAGGTAGGTTTTCAGGTTCTTTTTGAAGGTTTTTACGGTAGGCGAGAGTCTGATGTGTTGTGGTAGAGAGTTCCAGAGTAGGGGGGATGCGTGGCAGAAATCTTGTATGCGATTGTGGGAAGAGGAGAGTAGAAAAGGAGATCTTGTGAGGATCGGAGGATGCGTGCAGTTAAGTACTGGGACACGAGGTCACAGATGTATGGAGGAGACAGGTTGTGGCACCTGAGGAAGACAGATGATTCTGTCGAAATGCGTTGTGGACTATGCAATAAAAAGATTTTAAATCCACCTCCCCTTTCTCTGCGCTCCTTCTGACCGGGTTAATCATCAGCATTGCAATTACCCTCCTCTCTAGAGGTACCCGGCTGGAGCTGCATTGCGCCCCTAACTGCGCACGGCTGGCGCACCTTCATGACCATTATTACCACTATCTGAAGGATTACCCCGAGGCAGTGAGCTTGTCGGACTGGGGAGAGTGATCAGCCATTTAGTTTAATGGATAGGTTTGTTGGGAGAGTTGAGTGAGATGGGGGAAAGATGATGAATTCTGTTTTGTCCATGTTAAGTTTTAGAAATCTAGCGGAGAAGAAGGATGAAATAGCGGACAGACATTGTGGGATTTTGGTTAGTAAGGAGGTGATATCTGGTCCTGAGAGGTACATCTGTGTGTCATCAGCTTAGAGATGATACTGCAAGCCGTGAGATTCTATGAGCTGTCCCAGTCCGAAGGTGTAAATGGAGAAGAGCAGCGGCCCTAGGACTGAATCTTGCGGGACTCCGACAGACAGGGGGCGAAGTGAGGAGGTGGTGTGTGAGTGGGAGACACTGAATGTCAAGTCTGTTAGGTATGACGAGATCCAAGATAGGGCCAAGTTTGTGATGCCATGAGATGAGGGTCTGTAGTAATAGGGAGTGGTCCACTGTGTCAAAGGCAGAGGGCAGAGTAGTGTCTCTTGGCTTTGGCGGTTAGTAGGTCATTGGTGACTTTAGGGCAGTTTCAGTGGAGTGATGCGGTCGGAAGCCAGATTGTAAGCAGTCGAAGAGAGCTGGGAGAACAGTTCAAAATGGACATGTTGTTCCAGTAGTTTTGAAGCAAAGGGGAGAAGTGACATGGGGCGATAGCTTGATACAGAGGATGGGTCAAGAGAGGGCTTTTTGAGGATGGGTGTGATTGAGGCATGATGGAAGCATGAGGGGAAAACATCAGTTGTTCTTAATAGGCTGAAGAGATGGGATGGACTTGGGATGAAGACTGTGGTGAGGATTGGGTCAAGTGTACGGGTGGTGAGATGTCATCTTGAGAGTAGGGTGGAAAGTTGGTCTTTTTGCAGTGGTGGAGAAGCTGGTTTTGGAGGAGGAGGGCTAAGTTGTTAGGAAGAGAGGTTATGGGGATTTGAGGCCAAAGCTTTCTCTGATGTTATCAATCTTCTGTTTGAAGAATGAGGCAAAGTCTTCAGCTGAGATGATTGGAGAGGGTGGAGGTGCTGGGGGACGGAGAAGAGAATTGAATGTGTTAAATATCTGTTTAGGGTTGTGAGACCGGGAGAATGAGAGATGAGAAGTAGGTTTTTTTGCTGTGGTGAGTGTGGCCTTGAAAGTAGTGAGGGACTGTTTGAATGCGATGAAGTGCTTGTTGGAGTGGGATTTTTTCCATCTCCGCTTAGCAACCCTGGAAGCCTGCCTCAGTTCTTCGGTCAGGCTGGTGTACCAGGGTTGTCTGTTGATTTTTGCGAACATGGAAATGTTTTGCATTTCTAGTGGACTCTATGTACCAATTCTCAATTTTTTTCCGAGCTTTTTAAGGTTCCTATTTCCATTCAGATGCTGATAAGATTCCAATTGGTTTGTAACAATGTTTAGATGTAGCCTGAGCTTTACCTACAGTCATGGCCAGAAAATGAAGTATTTCACCCAGAAAATGATTTCAATTATACATGTTCATTTCCTTTGTGTGCATTGGAACAACACAAAAAAATGAGAAAGAAAAAGCAAATTGGACATAATTTCACACACAACTCCAAAAATAGACCGAACAAAATTGTTGTCACCCTCAATATAATATTTGGTTGCACAGCCTTTGGAATAGATGACTGCAATCAATCGCTTGCTATAACCATCAACAAGCTTCTTACACCTCTCAACTGGAATTTTGGATGCCTCTTCTTACAAACTGCTCCAGGTCTCTCATATGTGAAGGCGCCTTCTCCCAACATCAATTTTAAAATCTCTCCACAGACGATCAGTGGGATTTAGATCTGGACTCATTGCTGCCACTTCAGAACTCTACAGTACTTTGTTTCCATCCATATCTGGGTGCTTCTTCAAGTATTTTTGGGGTCATAGTCCTGCTGGAAGACCCATGACCTTGGACACAAACCCAGCTTTTTGACACTGGGTACTACATTGCGACCGGAAATCCTATGGTAATCTTCAGATTTCATGATGCCTTGCATAGTCAAGACAGTCAAGGCACCCAGTGCCAGAGGCAACAGAACAACCCCAAAACATGTTTGAACCTCCACCATATTTGACTGTAGGTTCTGTGTTCTTTTCTTTGTAGGCCTCATTCCATTTTCGGTTAACAATAGAATGATCAAATTTACCAATAGCTCTATCTAGGTCTCATCTGTCCTCAAGACTCCTTCCTTGAAGCATTTTGGCTTACTCATGCACATTTTGTCAAACTGCAGTCTAGCTTTTTTATGTCTTTGTGCCAGCAGTGGGGTCCTACTGGGTCTCCTGCCATAGCGTTTCATTTCATTCATATGTTGACGGATAGTTCACGCTGACACTGATGCAGCCTGCAGTACAGCTGGAATTTCTTTGGAACTTGATTGGGGCTGCTTATGCACCATCCATACTATCCTGAGTTGCAACCTTTCATCAATTTTTCAACCCACAAGACATAGAGGGCCTAGAATGGGGGTATACCAACAGAAACAAGAACCCATAAAATATAACTTTTAATTGCTATCATAAAAGTAACATACAATTTCCTATTTATATTTTCATATAGCCTAAAATGGTGAGTTAGGTAGTCCTGGTTAAATATTCAGGTATTCATATTAAAGTACTCTGAAAATTTCTAAGGGAGACAGAAACTTTGCCTCAGTATCCCTTCTTGCCAGCGGAGATTAGCACCCTAGGGGTTCTTTGTGGTGCCCCGCTTCACGTAGCCCATTCTAACTGACCCTAAAAGGGCTTTCCCCGCCAAAGCCAACACCACCACCCAAATAAAGTGCTTATGTGCGTTACAATGTCCACATCCGAAAAAGCCTCTATGGGCATTTAATACAAGTTGTGTAGCGGTCTATTTGTGGGTGATAAGTTAACAGATTTAGAGAGAAGAATGTATTTCTTACATACAATGGAAGGAATCTTATCAAGAATACTTAAGAGGTGTAGTCACAGAGGTAAAAAAAAAAAAAAAAATATATATATATATATATATATATATTTTTTTTTTTATACGAAATTAACAATCATCGATATGTGATGAGCACTCCATTAAGCCCAAGAGAATGTACAATAAATCTTCTGTGGTGTTGTGCACCTTCAGAGCTTAAGCCCAATGGGTGGAACAGGGATGGGTTGGGTACCTTAGATGACAGTCCTATCCATACATAGTGAATATTCCACTTCGCCACATATATAATTGTAGAGATTATAAGTCCAAAAATAACCACACTTAACCAGTGCCAAAGTAAATAACACATACAAAATAATATAAGGAATTGCCAATCAATGGGCAACCCCCTCAGCCATATCAAACATCAGACATGGATATTCAATAAACTAAAGATGCAATATAATAAAAGCATTTAGTAAAGATGACAGGTTGTCATTTATCTCAAGCTGAGTTCCCCATCCCGACACGTTTTCCCCCTTCCAGTCTTCCAAGGGGTTCATCAGGGGTTTAATAGATATAGGGCAGAACTTCAAGCAACTCCTGCCATGTGGACAGGATCTCCCCAATGGAAATGACACAATGTAAAGATTGAGTCAACATCTCCCCTTTTTATCAGTTTTCAGGTGTTCTTTTCATATTGCCCACCTGTTACTTGCCACAGGTAAGTTTGAACGAGCATCACATGCTTGATATAAGGTTATTTATCCACAATTTTGGAAAGGTGCCGACAATTTTGTCCAACCCATTTTTGGGGTTTTGTGTGAAATTATGTCCAGTTTCCCTTTTTCTCCATTTTTTGTGCTGGTTAATTGTATGGAAATAAGCGTGTGCATAACAGAACATCTGTAAGTGAAATAAGTTTCTCGGAGAAATACTTCATTTTATGGAACAATTTAAGGGTTCCAACACTTTCGGCCATGACTATTGTGGCAATGGGATAAGGTGTAGATGTCTGATCATGATACGGCAACGTCGGGACCCCCACTAATCAGTAGAATGGGCTTCCTAACCCCTGTCCATCCTCCCTACATGACCTCAGCAAGCAAAGGTCTAGAGTGCACGGTGCCGATCCATTCAGTGTCTGTGGCTGACGGAGGCAAACAGGCCATTTGCTCTGGTTTCTCCGGCAGTCCCATTGATAGTGATGGGGTACATTTCCACCTTCTGCTTCCGGTACCATATTAGATCTTTTACATGCGTCACTTTATGGTTCTGAAGTAAATATGAATGTCCTGTGCTGCTGCATTATACATAAAACATATATTAATAGTCCTGCTGTGTGATCGCTCGGCTGTACTATCTGGCGGTAGGTAAGTGAGGTAAGTATGGTCATCCTCCTTTTACAGAACTGAATTATGGGCACTGAAAACAGGACACATTTAGGATTTGACTGGATTAGAAACCATATATTTTCTTTACAATTTGTTATTTTGTTTTGTCATGTTTTGGGCATTTTAATACTGCATATTCTTCCCAGAGCTGTATTCACAATTCTGTTATTTTGTCATTGGAAACACTCATCTAGTTGACAATTTGGCTTGCCTCATATAATGCAGGTGGCAATTAAATTAGTTTTTCCTACACTGACTACTGACACTTCCCAAAATGCGAGTCACAAGAAAACAACAAGCAGGGAATGCTGAGAGATTTCAGTTCTGAATTATGAATGCAGCGCTGGATAAGAAATGGTTTGATAAATCAGGCTTGTTACAAGATGAGGCTACAAGTAAAGCAGTCTCCATAGAGTGTATCTAGATGTAAAATGTGATCGGAGCTGAGCAGTGGGCGGATGAGAACTATTGAAGATAGATACTTGGTGATTGGTGAGGATCTGACTGTTGAGAACCCTGGACTGCCATTCTAGACTTTCCCTACATATTGCTGTTCTATCGATTGGTCGGACTTGCAGCAATCATAATATTTTACTGTATTATTACCTATTAAGGAGGACGTGGGATGTGACAAATATATAATGTATTTTTTTGGTGTAAATGCTGATATTCTCCTGAATCTGGTGTTGCTTTTCTTTTGTTCCCGCGCTTCTCTGTTCCTGAGATACAGCCTCTTCTTCTCTGTATGTAAATCTAGTCTTCTAGCCAAGTGAGTGTGGTCTTGAAGAAGATACCTATAGACAACAAATGAGGACCATGCTCACTTTTTTAATAAGTCTAGATTTGTATTCACAGAGGAGGAGGCCATAACTCAGGAACAGAGAGCCGAAGGAGCAAAAGAAACTCATCGCTGGATTAAGGAGAACAGCGGCGTTTGCACCAGGTAAAATAATACATTAAGGGAAAGTGACAGGTCCCCTTTAAGTGCTCCCAGATAGCCCACACCAACCCGTTTCCACAACCACCTCATATAGTCATGTTTGTGTAAAACCCCATTATTATTTTTGGACATGTTTTTACCGTATACCGTATTCTACCTATCCACTACATGGTAGGGAATACAGTGTTGTACCCCGAACCAAGGTTGACTCCAAAAACAAACACTACAAGAGACAATTCTGGTTACAAACTGTTTGCACATAAAAAGCCCATGTAATCCTGATTGGTGATAAATGTATGATCAACACCATTGGGACTCCCAACTGATGAGAACAGGGTCCTGTGCTCCCTGTTTGGTTTTGGGGTGGTCACACACACTCACTCCTACTCCACTTAATGGAGGACACAGCACAGCCATTCTACTGAACTGTTGGAGACTTCAGGGATCAAGGGTAGGGGTAAATGTATTTTTGTGGACCAAATGGTAAATGGTCAGTTTTGGGATGGTTTGTATGTGGTAATAAGGCTAGAATCCCTCACCAGTTCTCCCCTTTACATAATATTAGGACATTCCCTTCAAAACATAGTTGTAATCAATTATCCATCATGTCAATGGATGCCATCACCTTGGAGCTATGTATCTAAGCTTTTAGGGCTAATAGTACAAGAAAATCTAGGTCTCAGGCAATGAAAAACTGTGTTGTCACTCGTCGCGTAGATATTAAGTACCATATATGCCGTCATTCCTCTCTGCTCCCCGCCATGTCTGCTTCACGTCGTTCCATGTCTACTCATGTGGGTAAGTGTCACTCCTGCATATTGCAGAAATTATAGTTGTGCCCTTAAATGAACCGGGTGACGACTAGTAAGGCCGGAGAGGAGTTATCTATTGATGATATGGGTATTTCTGGCAAATGGTGCCAGTCTGCCCCATTACATGACTCAACATCAAATTCTATTGGCGAGGTGGGGGGGCGTTGGTGTCTGCCATCCACGTGTCCCGTGTTGTGTTGCCGTCCGCTCATTCATCTGAACGTGCTAGCCGACATATTTTCATTCTTGCAGACAATTTTCGCTACACGTGCGACGTCTGTGGCAAAAAGTACAAATATTACAGCTGTTTCCAAGAGCACAGAGACTTGCATGCAGTGGATGGTAAGTATCCCAGCCTACATCTCTCAGAGGTAGGAACCCTGTGCTACAGATCTGCGGAGTGGGTAGGTGGCAAAAGGAAACTGTCAGCAGGTTGGCAGCATGAAATGGGGAGAGTACTATGCTTTCCTCTCAGGTAAAAGTCTGTTGTGGGTGTGCTTGTTCATTCCCAGCTGGACCTGAATCACTCATTTCTCCCTATAAAATCATTGTCATGCTGCCCTTAGTTATCTGCTGACAGGTTCCCTTTAATGGCCATATCAAAGGGGTTATCATTCCTGCAAGATATCAGATTGGGGGGATTTTAACTTTTCTGCGTTTGCAAACCTTCAGTGAGCGTCACTTTTCCTCCATTGTTTACCAAGTACAGTGTCAATGCCGGGTGTTTCAATGGATCTGAGCTGTAATACCAAGTACAGCCACTACTATATGTACGACGCTGTGCTGATAAACTGACACTCACTGTAAGGCTGTGATCCCTTCAATCAGCTGATCGAAAAAGAAAAGTGGGTGATAAGGATCGGACCCCCACCGACTTACCAACCTGTTGTTGGCCTATACTAAGTCTAAGCCATACATTTTGGAGGACCACATTAATATGCATCAACCATGTCTTAAAGGGAACATCCATCCAAGTCCTGAGCTGTAACGTAAAAATGAAGGGTCTAGTGCCTTCTTGGAGTCTCTGAGCCCAACCAAATATTTGTAAATTGCATTATTTGAGGGGTGTGAAGTTTTACTAAGTGAATGAATTGTGTGGAGTTCCCTTTAAATAACATTATTGTATATAGTACTGCTTCATACTAGTGACATAGGACACCACACACCTCTTAGCTGCCTCTCCTCACCACAAGAGAGCAGCCTTTGCTAGACAGGCCTCCTTTAGTACAGGTTTGCCCCCTTGTGGTGACTGTAAGCAGCAGATAATTTGCGCTGCTGCACTTCACTGCTTGTCTGTTTGCCTTTGCTCCTAGAGAATTATTAGAAATCCCCGCAATTGCTATTTTCTTCAGTGCTACCTTATACAATGGGTTAATTTTCTGATTAATTTCTGTGATTGATATAATGAAGCCATTATACAGATTCTGAGCATTTCGTGCAATTTATATGCTGAATTTTTGGAATTTCTTGGAAAATTGTTCTCTTGATGGTGGATGTCTGCCTTTGTTAACTAATATTAGGGTAAAATAAAGTTGCACATTTACCCGTATATACTCGTGTATAAGCCGACCCGTGTGCAAGCCAACCCCGCCCCCTAATTTTACCACAAAAAACTGGGAAAGCTTATTGATTCGCGTATAAGCCTAGGGTGGAAAATGCAGCAGCTACTGGTAAATTTCAAAAATAAAAATAGATGCCAATAAAAGTAAAATTAATTGAGACATCAGTAGGTTAAATAATTTTGAATATCCATATTGAATCAAGAGCCCCATATAATGCTCCATACAGTTCATGATGGGCCCCATAAGATGATCCATACAAAATACACCCCGTATAATGCTGCATAAAGGTTAATAATGCCCCCATAAGATCCTACATAGAATAATATGCCCCATATAATGCTCCATGAAGGTTATCGCCCCATAAGATGCTCCATAGATTATGCCCCCGTAAGATGCTCCATAGAATATTCCACCATAAGATGCTCCATAGATTATGCCCCATAAAATTTATGCCCCCATAAGATGCTTCATAGATTATGCCATTATGCCCCCATAAGATGCTCCATAGATTATGCCCCCATAAGATGCTCCATAGATTATGCCCCCATAAGATGCTCCATAGATTATGCCCCCATAAGATGCTCCATAGATTATGCCCCAATAAGACGCTCCATAGATTATGCCCTCATATGCTGCTGCATAGAATATGCCCCCATATTCTGCTCCATAGATTATGCCCCCATTTGCTGCCCCATAGAATATGCCCCATATGCTGCTCCATAACTATGCCCCCATATGCTGCCCCGTAGGATATGCCCCCATATGCTGCCCCGTAGGATATGCCCCCATATGCTGCCCCGTAGGATATGCCCCCATATGCTGCCCCCATATGCTGCTCCATAGGATATGCCCCCATACGCTGCTCCATAGGATATGCCCCCATATGCTGCTCCATAGAATATGCCCCCATATGCTGCTCCATAGGATATGCCCCCATGTGCTGCCCCCAAGTCCATAGTATATGCCCCCTTATGCTGCCTCATAGAATATGCCCCCATATGCTGCTCCATAGGATATGCCCCCCATATGCTGCCCCATAGAATATGTTCCCATATGCTGCCCCCATATACTGCTCCATAGAATATGCCCCCATATGCTGCTCCATAGGATATGCCCCCATATACTGCTCCATAGAATATGCCCCCATATGCTGCTCCATAGAATATGCCCCCATATGCTGCCCCATAGAATATGCCCCATATGCTGCTCCATAGACTATGCCGCCATATGCTGCCCCACAGAATATGCTGCCCCATAGAATATGCCCCCCATATGCTGCTGCAAAAATAAAAATGCCATACTCGCCTCTCCTGCTCAGGACCCGGCACCTGAGATAGTCACCTGTCCGGGGTCCATCGCTGCTCACCGCTGTCTGGCGCTTCCTGTGTCAGTGACTGTTCAGCCAGCAGAGGGCGCAGCACGCACTAACCACGTCACTGTGCCCCCTGCTGCCTAAACATCACTGACACAGGACCACAGCAGACAGCGGTGAGCATCGATGGACCCTGGAAAGGTGAATATCGCTATACTTACCCCCTCCTGGCACGGTCTCTGCAGCCCCGCTTCTCCACGGTCTCCCTTCCTGCCTTCAGCGGTCACGTGGTACCGCTCATTACACTCATGAATATGTGCATATTCATGAGTTTAATGAGCGGTACCACGTGACCGCTGAAGGCAGGAAGGGAGATCGTGGAGAAGTGGGGAGGCTGCAGAGACCGCGCCGGGGGGTAAGTATGATCTCTGACACCCCCGCTCCCCCTCCCCCGCCGACCCCCAGGTATATGACTCGTGTATAAGCCGAGAGGAGGGGGGGGGACTTTCAGACCAAAAAAATGGGCTGAAAATCTCGGCTTATACACGAGTATAGTTTCAGGGCCATACTGTAGGCAGAAAATGACACATTCAGCAAGTTTTAGAAAAAAAAATTCTGATTATTGTAGTAAAGCAAGAGATACACATGCTCTTATATTTTGGACCCCTCCCTCCAGTGTCTGCACAAAGGCCAGGAATTAGGAGAAGTCTTTTCTTGCATTTTGCAGCTCACTCGTTTCCCATTAGTATCACTCGTTGCCGCATTTTACATCGCTGCCATAGTACATGTATGTGGCTAGAGGCTCACCCCTCATATCTCCCATAAGATCTGCTCACCTTAATGAGGTTTGCACCTATCCACGTACCCCATTTAGATGAATGGAACGGATTTTCAGTAGTTTATGCACCTCATCTCCTGCGTGTGAATTCACCCTCCATCATTACTTATTTCTAAAGGACATGAGTGGAGCAAAAAGATTTGCAGGACCTTGGTCCAGTGGATAATCTGTGGCTGCCAGACCAAAGCCCTAAGTTCACAAGGAGTTAATCCAAGGACCAAGCAGTGATTATAACTTTCTTTTTATTCCATAAACTCTACGCGTTTCGTGTACACACTGTACACTTCCTCAGGAGCAAAGGTACAATTGGTAACTTTGCTCCTGAGGAAGTGTACAGTGTGTACACGAAACGCGTAGAGTTTATGGAATAAAAAGAAAGTTATAATCACTGCTTGGTCCTTGGATTAACTCCTTGTGAACTTTGGACTGGAACAGCGCGAACCTGAAAGCCGGACTTCTCTCCTTCCTATATATGCAATTCTAGTGACCGGCTGACTGCTGCAGTTCATCGGATCCTACCCATTTGTGCTTATGGTTGTTGTGTTTCACACAACTGAACCAGGTGAGTGGATCCATATCTGTGAAACGTTTATATCATTGGATAAGACCCTATTGTGCGCTTCTGTCTCCCCCTTTTTTTATAGACCAACGCCCTGAAAGTCTTCTCCTACCTGCCAAAACCTCTTTTGGTCAGTGGGTCCTGCACAACGTCCTCATGGCAGCGTGATCCACACATGACGGTGTTTACTTGTCAGAGTAGGTCTCAGGTAGTAGGCAGTTCATAGACCTTCCACCCCCCGTGCCAATGGACTACTGATGTGGCACTCTAGACCAAGGTCCAACAAATCATTTTACTCAACCCTAAAGGACCCCCTCTTTGCATGCGTTGAGTGCATGGGGGCCTTTAGATACATTAAGCGTTCAGTGCATACCAGCAGAATTCTATACTTATATTAGTAACCGATCCCATCATGTCACTAAATACAGATCTTTCTGTTTATTTCTGTTAATTGCATAAAATAAAAACATGAGATTATTACAAGATGCTGATATAAATGAATCAATATGTTCTAGAGCTATAAATATGAGATACATTGTAATATCAGGAAATGCATAAAAGTAGCATCTCTAACATTTCCTGGCCCTATGTGGAAGTGCACAAGAGTATATGGAGGGACTCCTGTATTTTGGCGTTGTAGACCCCCGTGCACTTACCTCCATATTTGCTCCTTGTGAGTAGGCAACCCTTTTAAATGAGTTTGCTGGACGCCCAGAGGTGGGGGGTAAGGATGGGAATGATTATGTAAGTGATGGTCCACTTTCTGTATTTTTTATATATATTTTTTTTTCTTCAGATCATATAACATCCGTTTCTTTTTATTTCTTTTTATGGTTCTTTTTGCCTTTTTAGACACCTATATCCATATGATGGTAACGTCAGGGGACGCAAAAGAAGAGGACCTAGAATCATGTGTCAGATTTGGTCCAAGTATGATTCACATATGGGATATCTCTAAAATATCTCCTCCCATCTTCATGTCTGTACCTTTCATTCCCGCTAAGTTTATTTTTATAATGTTATCCCTATTTATTGTATAAAGGGTCTTTTTCGATTATTTGGTCAGTTTGCTGGGGAAGTTGTGTGCCCCGAAAGTTATATATTAATACGTTTACGTGTGTATGTAAAGTTTGGGTCTGTACACTGACTCCCTCACCATCAACTCTTAGTTAAAAATCTAAAAACGACCCCCTATGATAAGCTCCATGGTAGAGAGTGATCTTTAATGGGAGCAATTTAGTTAGCAGCTAAGTAATTCATGACATCATTCTTGGAGATTCATAATGTCACTCTTTAGAATATTTAAGCTATCCTCCCAATGCTTTTAAGTTAAGAGTTCCCCTTTTCCTACTGATGTAGAAGATGCACCTAAGCCAAAGTATTGATTGAGTGGCAGATAGTTTCTTCTATACCCAGTGTAGGACCCTGTAGAGTCTAGCGCAAGAGATGCATTCTCATAAAGGGGATATTGCTAGGGGGCCACTACAAAATTACCCAAATATTATGGAATATGTTTAGTCTTTTTTCTAACAATAAGCATTATTTTAATCGTGAATTAGTATTACATGTAGTAATATTCATATATAATTAGGCGATCGTGGCATCTTTCTCCCTTTTTGCCTACCTGCAAGTTCTCAATAATAGTTTAGATTCCTCCTCAGTCTCCAGAATTCTATTAAATCTATGTAGTGTATAGCAGGAACTAGTAGCGAGTGCAGATGGCGCTGCAGGTGCAGCTTCTCTTGTGTCTGTGCGACTGCAGCTTCTCTGGTGTGTCTGTGTGGCTGCAGCTTCTCTGGTGTGTCTGTGCGGCTGCAGCTTCTCTGGTGTGTCTGTGCGGCTGCAGCTTCTCTGGTGTGTCTGTGTGGCTGCAGCTTCTCTGGTGTGTCTGTGCGGCTGCAGCTTCTCTGGTGTGTCTGTGCGGCTGCAGCTTCTCTGGTGTGTCTGTGTGGCTGCAGCTTCTCTGGTGTGTCTGTGCGGCTGCAGCTTCTCTGGTGTGTCTGTGCGGCTGCAGCTTCTCTGGTGTGTCTGTGTGGCTGCAGCTTCTCTGGTGTGTCTGTGCGGCTGCAGATTCTATAGTGTGTCTGAACAGCTGCATTCTCTCTGTGTGTGGCTGTAGCCTCTGTGTGGGTGTCTGTACGGCTGCAGCCCCTGTGTGTGTATGTGTATGTATGCATCTGTGCGGCTGCAGTTTCTGGCTGTGTGTGTGCAGTTGCAGTATCTCTGTGTGTGTCTGTGCGGCTGCAGCCTTTGTGTGTGTGTGTGTGTGTCTATACGGATGCAGTCTCTCTCTGTGTGTCTGTGCAGCTGTAGCCTCTGTGTGTGTATGTGTGGGTGTTTGTACGGCTTCATCCCCTGTGTGTGTGTGTGTGTGTGTATGCATCTGTGTGGCTGCAGTTTCTGGGTGTGTGTGTGCAGCTGCAGTATCTTTGTGTGTGTCTATGCGGCTGCAGCCTCTGTGTGTGTATATATATGGCTCCAGCCTGTGTGTGTGTGTGTCTCTGCGGCTGCATTCTCTCTTTGTGTGTGTCTGTGTGGCTACAGCCTCTCTGTGTTTGTGTCTATGCGACTGCAGCCTCTGTGTTTGTGTCTGTGCGGCTGCAGCCTCTGTGTTTGTGTCTGTGCCGCTGCAGCCTCTGTGTTTGTGTCTGTGCCGCTGCAGCCTCGGTGTTTGTGTCTATGCGCCTACAGGCTCTCTGTGTTTGTGTCTGCGGCTGCAGCCTCTCTGTGGTGTGTGTCTGTGTGGCTGCAGTATCTCTGTGTGTGCTTGTGTGGCTGCAGATTCACTGTGTATGTGTCTGTGCTGCTGCAGCCTCTGTGTGTGTGTCTGTGTGTCTGCAGCCTCTCTGTGGTGTGTGTCTGTGCGGCTGCAACCTCTCTGTGGTGTGTGTCTGTGCGGCTGCAGCCTCTCTGTGGTGTGTGTCTGTGCGGCTGCAGCCTCTCTGTGGTGTGTGTCTGTGCGGCTGCAGCCTCTCTGTGGTGTGTGTCTGTGCGGCTGCAGCCTCTCTGTGGTGTGTGTCTGTGCGGCTGCAGCCTCTCTGTGGTGTGTGTCTGTGCGGCTGCAGCCTCTCTGTGGTGTGTGTCTGTGCGGCTGCAGCCTCTCTGTGGTGTGTGTCTGTGCGGCTGCAGCCTCTCTGTGGTGTGTGTCTGTGCGGCTGCAGCCTCTCTGTGGTGTGTGTCTGTGCGGCTATAGCCCCTCTGTGTGTGTGTGCGGCTGTAGCCTGTCTGTGTGTTGTGTTTGTGCGGCTGCAGCCTCTGTGTGTGTGCGGCTGTAGCGCGTGTGTGCGTGTGCGGCTGTAGCCTCTGTGTGTGTGTGTGTGGCTATAGCCCCTCTGTGTGTGTGTGTGTCTCTGCGGCAGCAGCCTGTGTGTGTCTGTGTGGCTGCAGCCTCTCTGTGTGTTTATCTGTGCGGCTTCAGCCTCTGTGTGTGCCTCTCTCTGTGTATGTGTCTGTGTGGCTGCAGTCTCTGTGTGTGTCTGTGGGGCTGTAGCCTGTCTATGCTGCTGCAGCCTCTGTGTGGGCGGCTGTAGCCTCTCTGTGTGTGTGTGTGTGTGTGTCTGTGCGGCAGCAGCCTCTGTGTGTGTGTGTGTGTGTGTCTGTGCAGCTGCAGTCTCTCTGTGTGTGTCTGTGCAGCTGCAGTCTGTGTGTGTCTGTGCGGCTGTAGCCTGTCTATGCTGCTGCAGCCTCTGTGTGTGCGGCTGTAGCCTCTGTGTGTGTGTCTGTGCGGCTACACCCTCTGTGTGTCTGTGCGGCTGCAGCCACTGTGTGTGTGTGTGTCTGTGCAGCTGCAGCCTCTGTGTGTGTGTCTGTGCAGCTGCAGTCTCTGTGTGTGTGTGTCTGTGCAGCTGCAGTCTCTGTGTGTGTGTGTCTGTGCAGCTGCAGTCTCTCTGTGTGTGTCTGTGCGGCTGCATGGTACGAGACGGTGGAAGTATGTTATTTTTAGCTCACTTGTCAGATCCTAACTGTGTCCTTCTCTGCCCATCACCAGTTCTGTGAAATTAAATTTTCTGTAACATATCAGCGTATTATTATAACAGTCTGATCTGTGCCCTATTGTAGAGCTAGGATCCATCATGGCAGCATAGGCGCAAACCCGGCTCTGATTGGCATAGAGGAGCTGACAGTCAGGGTGTTCCTGTAGTAAGGTTCCCACTTATATCATATTTGCGTAATGCATTGAAGAGTAGGGTTCCCTCTGAAGCCGCTCATTATTCTGGGGGTCCCAATTGAATCTCCTCTTTTTCATATATTTATGGATCATAGAGGACAGGATCCTTCTCTATTAGGCTGACTGGAGTCTTTTCTCTGGAGGACACTACATTTCCATAACATAGACTTGTGATGCCTCATTTCGCCACTTGAGGCTCTGCAGGGTGATTGGTGTTGGTTTTCCCCACAGACTATCAGTGATCACTGGAGTCCCAGAAGTCAGTGGGAAATATGTAAAGATGGCAAAGTCCATTTTAAGTCGCCTTTTGGGTATCTGTCAATGTGCACAGTGGCTGCAGTAGGAACAGCTTTGGCTGTGACTGGAGTATAGTAGACCTGTTAATGGCAGGATATGATGCCATCCTTGCCGGCTGATATTTCTCCATTGGATTCAGCACAGTGATGTGGAATTATCTCCTCTTTTTTATAGAGACCGGTAATTATATGTGCGAGTTCTGCGGCAAGCAGTACAAATACTACACTCCGTACCAGGAGCACGTTGCTCTGCACACCCCGATCAGTGAGTATAATGATTAACCCCTTCTCCCTGGACAACAGCAACGCCTCCTGCAATGTGCAAGGGGCATGGATTCAGCGGCAGAACACTTATAAGGGGAGCGATGTGGGGGGATTGCAAATACGAGGGGGCGCAGTTTGCAGGTAACACAACATCTCTCAGCCAGTCAGAAGTGCTTGGAGAGCTTGGGTCACACCCAAAATAACATTAGACACAAACGTCTGATGTGGATGTGTTAAATAAAATGTTCCTGTGCTGAGATAATCTTATAAATGTGCCCCTGCTGTGTACTGTGTAATGGCTGTGTCTGACCATACAGGGACATGGTCTGATCATACCATATCTCCTGGGCAGGGGAGGTAGAAGAAGAGTATACAGACAGGACACCACTGATCACAGAGGAATCTTTCTTTGAAGTAAAACATTGTTTAACCCCTTAATCCCATATGACGTACTATCCCGTCCATGTGCCCTGGGACTTAATTCCCAGGGACGGGATAGTACGTCATGGCGATCAGCGGCGCCCACGTGGTGAGCGCCGCTGATCGCGGCCGGGTGTCAGCTAATTATCACAGCTGACACCCGGCACAATGTGTCAGGGGCAGTCACGGACCGCCCCCGACACGTTAACCCCTTGCACACCGCGATCAAACACGATCGCTGTGTACTGGGGGTTAAAGGGAAGCATCGGCAGGGAGGGGGCTCCCTCCGTGCTTCCCTGAGCCCCCCACAGCAGCGCAATGTGCAGCGCTGCTGCGGGGGGCTCCTTCCCTGCAGGCCCCCCGAATCCAAGATGGCGACAGGGACCTTCTGGGGCCTGCAGGGAGCCGGCTTCCTCAGTGCCTGCAAACCACAGGCACGAGGAAGCCTGCTGCACTGCCTGTGACAGATCGCTGATCTGTCACAGCGATCTGTCACAGGACAGTGAAGTCCCACCTGGGACAATGTAATAAAGTTTAAAAAAAAAAAAAAAAAAAAAGTGTTGAAATAATTAAATAAAAATCACCAAATAAATTAGAAAAAAAAAAAAAAAGATATTCCCCCAATAAATTCATTTTTTGGAAAAAAACAATAAAAGTACACATAATTGGTATCGCCGCGTACGTAACGACCTGCCCTATAAAACTGTCCCATTAGTTAACCCCTTTAGCGAACCTCTTAAAAAATAAAAAACGAAGCAAAAAATAATTATTTATTATCATACCGCCGAACAAAAAGTGCAATAACGCGTGATCAAAACGATGCATATAAATATCCATGGTACCGCTGAAAACGTTATCTTGTCCCGCAAAAAACGAGCCGCCATACAGCATCATCAGCAAAAAAATAAAAAAAGTTATCGCTCGCAGAATAAAGCAATGCAAAAATAATAATTTTTTATATAAAATAGTTTTCATTGCATAAAACCGACAAAACATAAAGAAACAACCTAAATGAGGTATCGCTGTAACCGTACTGACCCGAAGAATAAAACCGCTTTATCAATTTTACCGCACGCGGAACGGTGTAAACGCACTCCCCCAAAAGAAATTCATGAAACTCTGGTTTTTGTTCATTCTGCGTCCCAAAAATCGGAATAAAAAGCGATCAAAAAATGTCACGTGCCCGAAAATAGTACCAATAAAAACGTCAACTCGTCCCGCAAAAAATAAGACCTCACATGACTCGGTGGGTCAAAATACGAAAAAATTATAGCTCTCAATATGTGGTGATGCAAAAACTATTTTTACAATAAAAAGCGTCTTTTAGCGTGTGACAGCTGCCAAAAATAAATACCGCCATAAATAGTAAATCAAACCCCCTGTTATCACCCCCTTAGTTAGGGAAAAATAATAAAATAAAAAAAATGTATTTATTTCCATTTTCCGGCTAGGGTTAGGGCAGAGATTAGGGTTAGGGGTGTGTTGGGGTTAGGGTTGGACTTATAATTGGGGGGTTTCCACTGTTTGGGCACATCAGGGGCTCTCCAAATGCAACATGGCGTCTGATCTCAATTCCAGCCAATTCTGAGTTGAAAAAGTCAAATGGTGGTCCTTCCTTCCAAGCTCTGCCATGCGCCCAAACAGTGTTTTACCCCCACATATGGGGTATCAGCCTACTCAGGACAAATTGCAAAACAACTTTTGGGGTCCAATTTCTCCTGTTACCCTTAGGAAAATAAAAAATTGGGGGCAAAAATATCATTTTTGTGGAAAAAAATGATTTTTTTTATTTTCACTCCCGGGCGTTATAAACTTCTGTGAAGCACTTGGGGGTTCAAAGTGCTCACCACACATCTAGATAAGTTCCGTGGGGGGTCTAGTTTCCAAAATGGGGTCACTTGTGGGGAGTTTCAATAGTTTAGGTACATCAGGGGCTCTCCAAACGCACATGACACCCGCAGACCATTCCATCAAAGTCTGCATTCCAAAACGTCACTACTTCCCTTCCGAGACCCGACGTGTGCCCATATAGTAGTTTTCTCCCACATATGGGGTATCAGCGTACTCAGGACAAATTGGACAACAACTTTTGGGGTCCAATTTCTCCTGTTACCCTTGGGAAAATAAAATTGGGGACTAATTGATCATGTTTGTGGAAAAAATACGATTTTTTTATTTTCACGCCCGGTCATTATAAACTTCTGTGAAGCACTGGGGGGTTCAAAGTGCTCACCACACAACTAGATAAGTTCCTTAGGGGGTCTAGTTTCCAAAATGGGGTCACTTGTGGGGGGTTTCCACTGTTTACGTACATCATGGGCTCTCCAAAAGCAACATGACACTGCAGACCATTCCATCAAAGTCTGCATTCCAAAACGTCACTACTTCCCTTCCGAGACCCGATGTGTGCCCATACAGTAGTTTTCTCCCACATATGGGGTATCAGCGTACTCAGGACAAATTGGACAACAACTTTTGGGGTCCAATTTCTCCTTGTACCCTTGGAAAAGAAAAAAATTGGTGACTTAAAGATCATGTTTGTGGAAAAATACTATTTTTTTATTTTCACGCCCGGGCGTTATAAACTTCTGTGAAGCACTGGAGGGGTCAAAGTGCTCACCACACATTTAGATAAGTTCCTTGGGGGGTCTAGTTTCCAAAATGGTGTCATTTGTGGGTGGTTTGCAGTGTTTTGGTACATCAGGGGCTCGCCAAACGCGACATGGTGTCCGATCTCAATTCCAGCCAAAAACGTCAAATGGCGCTGCTTCCCTTCCGAGCTCTGCCATGCGCCCAAATAGTGGTCTACTCCCACATATGGGGTATCAGCGTACTCAGGACAAATTGCACAATAACTTTTAGGGTCCTGTTACCCTTGGAAAAATAAGAATTGAGGGTGAAAAGATCATTTTTGTGGAAAAAATATGATTTTTTAATTGTACGGCTGTATGTTATAAACTTCTGTGAAGCCCTTGTGGGTTCAAAGTTCTCACCACATATCTAGATAAGTTCCTTGGGGGGTCTAGTTTCCAAAATGGGGTCACTTGTGGGGGGTTTCCACTGTTTAGGTACATCAGGGGCTCTCCAAACGCGACATGGCGTCCGATCTGAATTCCAGCCAATTTTGCATTGAAAAAGTCAAACGGCGCTCCTTCCCTTCTGAGCTCTGCCATGCGCCGAAACAGTGGTTCCCCCCCACATATCAGGTATCAGCGTACTCAGGACAAATTGCACAATAAATTTTGCAGTCCAATTTCTCCTGTTACCCTTGGTAAAATAAAAAAAATTGAACCTGAAGTATTTTTTTTTTAATATTCAAAAAATTCCTGTGACGCACCTAAAGGGTTAATAAATTTCTTGAATGTGGTTTTGGGCACCTTAAGGGGTGCAGTTTTTAGAATGGTGTCACTTTTGGGTATTTTCTATCATATAGACCCCTCAAAGTGGCTTCAAATGTGATGTGGTCCGTAAAAATAAAATGGTGTTGCAAAAATGAGAAATCGCTGGTCAATTTTTAACCCTTATAACTTCCTAACAAAAATAAATTTTGGTTCCAAAATAGTGCTGATGTAAAGGAAACATGTGGGAAATGTTACTTATCAAGTTTTTTGTGTGCCGTATCTCTGTGATTTAAGGGCATAAAAGTTCAAAGTTGGAAAATTGCAAAATTTTCGCCAAATTTCCCTTTTTGTTTCACAAATAAACGCAAGTTATAGGAATGAAATTTTACCACTAACATGAAGTACAATATGTCACGAGAAAATGTCAGAATCACCGGGACCCATGGAAGCTTTCCAGAGTTATGACCTCATAAAGGGACAGTGGTTAGAATTGTAAAAATTGGCCCGGTCATTAACGTGCAAACCACCCTTGGGGCTTAAGGGGTTAAAAAACGGCAGGGAAATGCTGTATCTCTCAGAAAGAATCCTCTGTAATCTCATGCTGTCTTTTGTGTATACACTCTTCCTTTCTCTCGTGCCCAGGAGCTGTGGTATGATCAGACCATGTTCCTGTACGGTCTGACACCACCATTACACAGTACACAGCAGGGGCACATTTATAAGATTATCTCGGCACAGGAACATTTTATTTAAACACATTCAATTGTGGAAGTTATTATTATTCGAGGTTGATTGATTAAAATGAACCTTTGTTCATGGAAAAACCCCTTTAGGCCATCCCCCACTAGGCTTCTAAATAGACACCAAGCTGTATTTTCTGCAGCGGGGAAGGGGGTGAGGCTTGTAAAGAAAAACAAGGGACAGGAAACACCCATAGCAAAGAAAATAATCTCAAATATGTATGGGCTGGTGATGTGGGATTTTTTTTACTGAATAGAACTCTGTTCCAAGAATATAATGTCTCCGGCCTACGGATGATCAGGAGACGTAAAATGCTGAAATCTGTGTGTCTCTTTTTCTCAGAAAGTTCATTCAGCCAAGATGTAGAAGAAAAGCAGCCCAACAACTACGAGGAAAACAACAGCAATTCTCAACACTCCAGTGGTAAGAGCTTCATATTAGAATGGTCACCTCCAGAGCTGCATTCAGAGTTCAGCTGGCACTCAGTAATGTGACACCAGAGACTAGACTGGTGTATTACGGGCGTAAATTCCGAACCCTGTGGCATAGTCAGCTCAGTTTCTAAGTCCCACAGTCAAGCTGAGACTTTCATCTGTGGTATGTTCTTTGGGACTGGCCTGATATTGACGTGTGGAGGGAGGGCGCTGCTGCAGTGTTTCTTTATACTCAGAGCTGGGTCGGTTTCTGCAGTTTTGTGACACACTTTTACACAATTCTTGTAGCCGGCTCTTGTCGAACACACACAGGAATGTCTGACATGGTGGGCGGAAGTGGAGGAGGTGGCAACGTGACCAGCTGGCAGAAAGGTGAGTTACATGATTATGCGCCACACTTACCAGATATAGCCACTGGGTGGAGCTCTAATACTTGATCACGGTTTAGTGAGGTCCCTTGTCTCAGCACAGATAACCTAAAATGCAATAACCCAAAGCCGTGGGACATTCTCTCTACAGCTAGATCTCGTATAAACCAGATACCAGGCGGAGGCACCGCGTGTCAGTAAAGTTAATCTATAACCCCTAGATGTTCTTAGCCAATGCTACCGGCTTATTCCTCACCTGTCCATAAAGCCCAGGATTGTTATAGCCGAGCTGCTCCTGACTTGTCATGGAGGCACCCGATATGGATTGCAAGCTCTTAGTAGGTGGACGGCCTGCTCTTTGTATCTTTACGGGGTCATAAACTAATTGTTAGGCTATGTGCCCACGTTGCGTTTTTTTGTGTTTCTGCAGCGTTTGAGCCGGATCAGACGCTGCAGAAATGCTTAAAAGAAGCTTCCCATTAAATTTAATGCATTTTTGGCTTCTTGTGGCAATGCTGTGTTTTTAAACACTTAGAAAACGCTTAGCGGCTAAAAACGCAGCATGCTGATTATTTTCCGCATTGCTCCGCGTTTTTAGCCATTTCCAATGTTCCCAGAAACCGCACAGAAAAAAACGCATCAAAAACGCGCGTTTTTTGTGCAAAAATCGTGCAAAAAATGCACGGTTTCTGGGAAGGAGTCCGATTTTCTAAGCGTTTAAAAACGCTAACGTGGGCACATAGCCTTAAGGCGCTATATACCCCATACTGCATTCTATCATCAAGAAGCTGTATAGCCTTGCCCTTCCTAGCTGCAAGGACGGAGAAACTTTCATTGAAAAAAAATCATGTGACAGTCTCCATCTTTAGCTGTCAGAAAGGATGGCGATCACTATCTGCACAGCAATGGACACCAATAATGGACGTGATAATGTATTGCTCAACTCATAGCATTTTATCTTTTGTCTTTTCAGAAGCCACCAGCCCAATGACATCCAGCTCCTTCCCACTCATGCAAGGTCTGTATCTTTTCTCTCGTTTATGTCACATTTCAGCGAGGCTGCAATACTGAGAGTGATTACGCCATGTCTAATCAGTTTGTGCAGCTCGGAAACAGATTGGATTGTGAACTAGTGTCACTGGCTTAACGGCGTACTGCAGGGAACAGCGTGGCACCCCCAAAAAGGGAAGGGTGCAGGTGGTGCCACAGACATGTCCTCTCTCCTTACTGTCCCTGACAGACTTGTGTCCTTGTCACTAGGAAGGATGATGTGGTAGCTGCTACCCATTTAGGTGGCACAGGTTGTCCAGTGCCTCCAGGATGGCATACTACTGATCACAGTATTTGATGTCTGGATACATACAGACACGTGGCGTCATACACTACTGATGACATTATAGGATATCAGGATGCATACAGACACTCCTAATATTTCTGCTCACTCTCTTATGGATTTTTCTCCTTCGCCTCATTGGGTGACACAGAGACTGTGGGTGTATGCTTCTGCCGCTAGGAGGCTGACACTAAGTGGAAAAAAAGAGGTTAGCCCCTCCTCTGCCGTATACACCCTCGCCCCCATTGCGGGCGGAACTCCGTTTTTTGCTTAGTGTCCATGGAGGCACACGTCTGTTTTTTTTTCTCCAGACTTTTTTCTTTTTCCCATAAAGATTAGACAGGGGCAACGGATCATATTGAAAGGGTCCGATTTCCCCAAACCAACAACGGGCAAGCTCGTGCGAGTGTCGCCTCCACGTATCCTCTCCCGCGTTGTGGGACACAATGCTGGACTTAGCCCTGTCCACCCCTAGGTATTGAAACCATGGGCTGTACGGAGGCACAAGACTAGTCCGTGTGGCCCCCACTGCTCCACCAATGCTCAGACTGCGGTGCTGCAAGGTGGCGGACGGTCCCTCTCCTCACCCCCTGAAGGGGTTAGATGGAGCTAGGGTGCCTGCACCGTCCTATTTTTTCGAGGCCCCCTGACATACCTGAGCTCAGAAAGCTGAAGAGGATCATTGGTGAGGAGAGGGCCTGGGAGGGCTCCTGTGAAGATCGGGGCTGGAGCTCTTAGCTGGGAGGCCACCGGCCATTCAGGGCTGAGCGTGGCGGCATCGTAAACGGCACCATTTTTCGGCGCCATGGAAGTCCGCGCACCCCCCCTCCCCGTCAGGCGGGGAATAAAATTGAGGCCGCGGCTTTAGCCAGAGCTAGGCCGCGGCCGGAAGTTCCGCCTCCGGGCTGCGCGTCACTTCCGCACTGGGCGGCGGCGAATAAATTTAGTCCCCGGCTTCGGAGCGCGGCTAGGCCGCAGAGCCGGAAGTACCGCCCCTGGAGCGGTTCATATGCTGGCAGCTGGTGGCTAGCGATTTTGGATGTGGATGTGTCCAGGAGTGGGGGCGCAGGACTGGGGTAAGTGCTGCCCGAGAGGTCACACTACAGGAAAAACGAGGTGCCTACCTCCTTCCCCCCTCCCCAGCAGCGGACAGATACAGCATGTCCGAAAAAACAAGGACGTACACTTTTTTTACGCTGCATGCATCTCTTGTCAGGCTGTGTTTCCGCGGGCGCAGAGCAAGCGATTATACAAAGCCTGCGAGTCCGAACGCGCTCAGGAGCCCTCCCCTGCGACCAATGTGCCGAACCCCCTGGAGTGGGCCCTATCACTGTCACAGTCCATAGCGTCGCTTACGAGGGCAATCGAGTCCCTTCAGGCCCCAGATAGGGGCAGGGACAATAGCTCGCCGACCTTAGAGGGAAACTCCACCTCACACGAGCCTCCGGCCTGAAGGGGCTGCTCTCATTCCAGGCAGACCCGGGGGAAACGAATCCACGCGGTGTCGCCCAGTCCATCCGGTGCCCTGGCATCCGTAAGCTCTGCTTCTCGCTCCCCGTCACCAGTGGTTGATAGCGAGCAGACCTCAGATTTCGACTACCCCCTTGACCTGGACACTCCAGGGTCACGTGAAACAGTGGACAGCCTCATAGAAGCCGTCAATCAGACCTTGGGGATTGAGGAAGATCCCACATCGGCTACAGGGCATAAGGTGGCATTTAAGCGAGTAAAATGGCCGCACAGAATTTTTTCCTCTCACCCCAAGTTTGAGGACATAGTGCAGCGACACAGAGAACGGCCAGACAGGCGTTTCTCGGGCCAAAAGGCACTCGAAACAAGGTATCCATTTGCCCCGGACCTCCATAAAAATTGGACGGAATCTCCGATGGTGGATCCAACCTTATTATCCGTACCTAGTGTTTCCTCTATTAAGGATCCCACGGCTTGCCTCATAGAGAGCTTAGCTGCTCGGTATATATGAAGCGTCAGGGTCAGCACTCGCTCCCTCGTTCGCAGCAACTTGGGTAGCCAAGGCTATGATCTCATGGTCAGAATCGTTAAGGTCGCACAGGAGCAAGATCTACCTGCAGAGATATCGGAGACGCGAGTCAGATGGCGATGGCCGGAGACTACGTAATCAATGCATCTTTGGATGCGGGCAATTGTTCAGCACTTGCTGCCGCTAACGCAATTTCTATCAGAAGAGCTCTATGGTTAAGGACATGGCGGGCCGATTCTACTTCCAAGAAGTCCTTGACTTCTCTGCCTTATCAGTGCGGCCGTCTTTTCGGAGAGAAGTTGGATCAACTCATGGACTCCACAGGAGGAAAGAGCGGGTTTCTCCCTCAACAAAAGGTCAAGCCGTTTTTTCGTCACCCGTTTCAGACACGTTTTCGGGCCTTTTGCAACCCATTGGGGAGAATGCGTGCTCAACAGCCCAGATCGAGGGGATCCAGATCCCAAAGATCGTCAGCCAAATGACTCGAGGCGGTTACCAGACGACACCAGCAGGGTGGGCGGCCGCCTACTCTGGTTTCACCACGTCTGGTTCAGTGTCGCACGCGACGGATGGGTAAAGGAGTTGGTGACCTCAGGTTACAAAATAGAATTTGTCAGGTACCCTCCAAGACTGTGTCTTCTTTCTCGTCTTCCCAGGGTGGATGCCCAGGCAAGGGCTCTATTAGGAGCCATTGAATCGCTCCAGCACAACAGGGTCATTGTTCCTGTACCAAAACACGAAAGAGCTCAGGGCTTCTATTCCAACCTGTTTGCGGTTCCCAAAAAGGACGGGTCTGTCAGACCTGTTTTGGACTTGAAGCTTCTGAACTATTGCATCAGGATCAGGCATTTCCGGATGGAGTCCCTTCGTTCAGTCATATCGACCATGGAGCAGGGAGGATACTTGGCCTCGATCGACAGCCAGTACGCATATCTGCATATTCCCATTTTTCCTCTTCATCAGAGGTTCCTACGCTACGCCATCAACGGTCGACATTTTCAGCTCGGAGCGCTACCCTTCGGGCTAGCCACGGCTCTGAGTGTTCACAAAGGTTATGGCAGTTGTCATGGCCATACTGCGTTCTCGAGGCATAGTCGTCTTGCCTTACTTGGACGACCTATTGGTCAAGGGCCCTTCAATACGGGCATGCGAGGAAAATGTCAACATCACGCTAGATGCTCTTGCCCGCTTAGGGTGGTTGGTCAATGCGAAGAAGTGTGCCAGCTCAGAGGATTTCCTTCTTAGGAATGATCTTCGACACTTGCTGAGGGTTGGTACAGTAATTCTCCCTCAGGAAAAAGCCCTAGCGCTCCGGCAGGGAGTTCGGACTCTTCGCCAACCAGTCCCTCATACCATTCTAGGAAGAATGGTGGCAGCGATGGAAGCGATACCGTTCGCTCAGTTCCATTTTCACCCCCTGCAGCACGCTCTGTCAGGCTGGGACAAGAATCCTTTCACGCTCGATCGGTGGTGCCGACTGTCCTCTCAAGTCAGGCAGTCGCTCGGTTGGTGGATAACCAGTTCCTCTCTGACCCAGGGGAGAACCCTTCCCCCCCAGACCATTGGCTGGTAATAACAACCGACGCCAGTCTCCTCGGCTGGGGAGCGGTGTTTCGCGCCACCACACGACCCAGGGACTGTGGTCGCCACAGGAGGCATGCCTCCCGATCAACTTATTGGAGATACAAGCAATTCAGCTGGCTCTGCAGCAGTTTCATCATTTCTTAACAGGCCGCCCCGTCCGGATCCAATCGGACAATGCCACGGCGGTGGCTTACATAAATCACCTAGGGGGCACCCGCAGCAGAGCAACTATGCGCGAGGTGGGGCACGTTCTTCAGTGGGCCGAGGCAAACCACTCGGTGATTTCAGCAGTCCACATCCCGGGCTTGGAAAACTGGGCGGCAGACTTTCTCAGCCGGCAGGGTCTTGCGTCCGAAGAGTGGTCACTACATCCCGAGGTCTTCCACCAGATTTGTCAGCTGTGGGGAACTCCGGGTGTAGACCTGATGGCGTCCAGAGTGAACGCCAAGGTGCCAGCATATGTCGCTCGGGCCAGGGACCCGCAAGCAATTGTTGTGGATGCGTTGGTTCTGCCATGGAACCAGTTACGCCTCCCATATCTATTTCCCCCCGCTGCCACTACTCCCGAGAGTCATCAAGAGAATCAAGACTGAAGGGGTTCCGGCGATTCTGCTGGCCCCGGACTGGCCCCATCGAGCGTGGTACGCAGATCTAATGCGGCTACTCGCCGACGTTCCTTGATGGCTGCCAGAGCGCCCAGATCTGCTTTCTCAAGGGCCGATTTGCCATCCGAACTCGGGCCCTGTGTTTGACGGCATGGCCGTTGAATCTTGGATTCTGACCCAGGTAGGGTTTGGGAGCAAGGTGGTCGCTACAATGGTTAGCGCCCGGAAGCCTGCTTCAGCACAAATTTACCACCACACCTGGAAGGTGTTCTTTGCTTGGTGCCGAGGCCGGAGTGTTTCTCCGCTAAGATTCTCAATTCCTAACATCTTGGCCTTTCTCCAGTCAGGCCTAGACTCGGGCTTGGCCCCAAGTTCCCTTAGGAGACAAATATCGGCCTTATCCGTACTGTTCCAGCGCAGAATTGCTACCAATTTGCAGGTGAAGACTTTCAGCCAGGGAGTCTCTCATTTGGTACCTCCATATAAGGCGCCTATGGACGCCTGGGACCTTAACCTGGTCCTAAGTGTTCTGCAGGAAGCTCCATTTGAACCACTTCAGGATGTCTCTTTGAGGTACCTTTCCTGGAAAGTGGTGTCCCTAGTGGCCATCACTTCAATCAGGCGGGTTTCAGAGCTGGCGGCCCTATCCTGCCGAGCTCTGTTCCTCACTTTCCATAGGGATAAGGTGGTGCTCAGACCAGCCCCTCCTTTCCATAGGGATAAGGTGGTGCTCAGACCAGCCCCTCCTTTTCTGCCGAAGGTCGTGTCCTCTTTTCACATTAATGAAGATGTTGTTTTGCCTTCTTTTTGTCCAGCACCGGTGCACCGTGTGGAAAAGGCTCTTCACACGTTAGACCTGGTAAGAGCCCTCTGGAGGTACGTGTCGAGGACTGCGCCCTTTCGTCAGACGGACACGCTGTTCGTGCTCCCCGAAGGGCACAGGAAGGGACTCGCTGCCTCAAAATCGACCATAGCCAGATGGATTCGTTTGACTATTCAGGAGTCCTACCACATTAGAGGCGTGCCGATTCCAGCAGGGATCAGAGCGCACTCTACTCGGGCAGTGGGTGCCTCTTGGGCGCTTCGGAACCAGGCTTCGATGGAACAGGTTTGCAAGGCAGCAACGTGGTCCAGCCTGCACACATTTACCAAACATGATAATATCCACACTCAGGCCTCGGCGGATGCGAGCCTGGGTAGAAGGATTCTCCAAGCAGCGGTGGCGCATCTTTAAACAAGAGGTGCATGTAGCTCCCACCCAGGGACTGCTTTAGGACGTCCCTCAGTATCTGTGTCCCCTAAGAGGTGAAGGAGAAACATGGATTTTTGTGATAAACTCACCGTGAAATCCTTTTCTCCGAGACGCTCATTGGGGGACACAGCACCCACCCTGGTAGCCAATTGGCTCTTGTTTATTTAATTAATGTGCATTTACTTATTTGATATAAGGGTGGTGGGTTTTTTTGGACATGTTGTATCTGTATTAAGGCTGATTTTGTTGTCCTCCTACTGCTTTGGCACCAAACTGAGTTCCGCCCGCAATGGGGGCGAGGGTGTATACTGCGGAGGAGGAGCTAACCTCTTTTTTTCACTTCGTGTCAGCCTCCTAGCGGCAGAAGCATACACCCACAGTATCTGTGTCCCCCAATGATCGTCTCGGAGAAAAGGATTTTACGGTGAGTTTATCACAAAAATCCATGGGTTTTTTTTTTAAGACTAATAATGGTCTGTTCCACTTCCATTGAGAGCGCCTTTGACTTCATGTTGTGGGTTCACAGCAACAGCTTCGAAATGCAAATACCACACCTGGAATCAGCACTAGACCTTTTACTTTCTCAATTGATGATGGATTAACAAGGGAATAGCCCAAGCAGCGCATTAAAGAGCTTTTGAGATTATTGTCCGTTTACCTTTGTTATCTTGAAAAAGAAGCAGCTACATATTAAAGAGCTGTAATTCCTAAACCCTTACTCAAATTAGGATGTGAATACCCTCAAATTAAAGCTGAGAGTCTGCACTTTAAGCCCATATTGATTATTTAACTGTATCCTGAATATGTTTTGGTAAACAGCTAAAATGCCAGAACTTGTCACTATCCAAATATTTCTGTACCTAACTTTATATCTGTAATGATCTTCAGCTTGAACCTTTTGTTCTTCAAGATCAAATTTGTTATTTTCTTGTTCCTTCCAGGTTTTCGAGCAGTGAAAATGACACCGCTTTAGAGTCCAGTATACGGAGCCTTATTACCTCCTGTTACTGTGATCAATCTTGTGAACATTCATTTAAATCGTCATTTTTCTTCTATTACAGGAAAAGGGTGGAAGAAGAGGATCAAGAGAAAGGTGGAAACAAACAACAAATCTGTGAAAACAGAGAAAAGCAGTAAAGTAGAAGGTAGGTTTATTGTGAGAGCATTTTACCAGGACAGAGATATTGCCAATGCTTATATGTCAGTGTATTCTATGAAGAAACCACATGTAGATGTCATGCTATGTTCACATTAAATTTCAGTTTACGTTTGCCGTATATGGTGGGAACCATGCAGCAGCATGATCGGTGGCCGGGGGTTAGCTTGGGGCTGCAGGAGCTCTGACCGGCGGGAAGCTTGCGGAAGCAGGAGCCCCTTGGCAGGAGTATCTTGCAGAAGCAGGGGGCGTAGCTTGCAGGAGCTCTGACCGTGGGATAGCTTGTGGCAGCAGGAGCTGTGGCCGGGTATAGCTTGCAGGAGCTCAGGCAGGGGGTAGCTTGCAGCAGCAGGACCTCTGGCTGGGGGGGGGGGTAGATTGCTGCTGTAGAACCACTGGCTGGGGGAGTAGCTTGCAGGACCCTGGCCTGGAGGAAGTTTGCGGCATCAGGACTAGTGTTGAGCGATACCATCCGATATCGTGAAATATCGGATCGGATTGGATCGAACCAATAGCCAAAAAGTATCGGGTATCACCGATTCCGATACCGGAAACCCATGCAAGTCAATGGGGCACAAATATCGGAATGAAAATAAACCCTTTCTTTACTTGCACATCCAGTTCGGGAGGGGGAATAGTGTGGGCGGTGCGTGGGCAGACACTGTGCGTGTCTGTGTGTGCGGGCCTCTCGGGGGTCTGTGCGGGCCTCTCGGGGGTCTGTGCGGGCCTGCCGGGGGTCTGTGCGGGCCTGCTGGGGGTTGTGTGTGTGTGCAGGCATCGTCATTCAACACATTAGCCGGATGATGGGACTACTACTGTCCCATCATTGGCTAATGTGTCAATCACTGTCATTGTAGCAGGCATAGCCCGATGGGACTTGTAGTCCCATCGGACGATGCCTGCACACACACAACCCCCGGCAGGCCCGCACAGACCCCCGGCAGGCCCGCACAGACCCCCGGCAGGCCCGCACAGACCGCGCATCATGATGACATCATTTCAGCAGCCAATCACAGCCATGCCATTAGTTAACATGGCTAACACAACTGACTCATTGCATTATGGGAACTTCCGATTCCGGTATTCGATATTGTAAAAATATCGGTACTCGGTATCGGAACTCCGATACAGCGAATATCGGCCGATACCCGATATTTTCAGTATCGGAATGCTCAACACTAATCAGGACCTCTGGCAAGGGGGGTAGCGTGCGGCTGCAGGACCTCCTAGCTGGGGAGTAGCTTACGGCTGCAGTACCTTTGGCCGGGGAGTAGTTTACGGCTGCAGGACCTCCTGCTGAGGGTTAGCTGGTGGTAGCAGAAGTTCTAGCTGGGGATAGCTCACGGCAGCAGTACTTCTGGGCTGGGGGGGGTAGATTGCTGTAGTAGGACCACTGGCTTGGGTGAGGAGGGCCAAATGGTAGCTTGCGGCTGCAGGAGCTCTGGCCGGGGGCGGGCGGTGTCTTGTGGTTGCAGAACCTTTAGCTGGGGAGTAGCTTGCTGCTGCAGGACCTCTGGCCGAGGAGTAGTTTGCGGTTGTGGACCTCTGGCTGGGAGGTAGCTTGCAGGAGCTCTGGGGGGGGGGGGGGGGATAGCTTGCAGCTGCAGGACCTCTGGCCACCGGGGAGTAGCTTGCGGCTGCAGGAGTTTTGTCCGGGAGGTAGCTTGCGGCTGCAGGACCTCTGGCCAGGAGGTAGATAGCAGCAGCAGGACCTTTGCCTGGGGTGGTAGCTCACGGCAGCAGGACACCCGGCTGGGGGGTAGCTTGCGGCAGTAAGACGTCTGGCTGGGGGGCTAGATTGCTACAGTAGGACCCTGGCATGGAGGTAGCTTGGCGCAGGAGCTCTGGCCGGGGGGGGGAGGTGACTTGCGGTTGCAGGACCCCTAGCTGAGGAGTAGCTTGCAGCTGCAGGACCTCTGGCCGAGGAGTAGTTTGTGGTTGCTGGACCTCTGGCTGGGAGGTAGCTTGCAGGAGCTCTTGGGGGGGGGGGGGGGGGGTAGCTTGCAGCTGCAAGACCGCTAACCGCTGGCTGGGGGTTAGCTCACAGCAGCAGGACCTCTGGCTCGGGGGGCAAGATTGACGCAGTAGGACCCTGGCTGGGATGTAGCTTGCGGCTGCAAGAGCTCTGGCCGAGAGGAGGTGGCCTACGGTTGCAGGACCTCTGACTGGGGAGTAGCTCACGGCTGCAGCTGCAGGACTTGTAGCCGGGGGGGGTAGCTTGCGGCAGCAGGACCTTTGGCTGGGAGGATAGGCTTGGGGGGGGAGTAGCTTTGCAGCACACGTAGCCGGGGAGTAGCTTGTGGCTGCAGGACCTCTGGCTGAGAGGTAGCTTGCGGCAGCAGGACCTCTGGCTGAGAGGTAGCTTGCGGCAGCAGGACCTCTGGCTGGTGGACTAGGTTACTACAGTAGGACCCTTCCCGGAAGGTAGCTTGCGGCAGCAGGATCTCTGGCAGGGGGTAGCTCGTGGCAGGAAGATCTCTGGCTGGAGGTCAAGATTGCTACAGTAGGACCCTGACCAGGAGGTAGCATGCGGCAGCAGGACCTCTGGCTAGGAGGCTAGATTGCTACAGAAGGACCCTAGTCAGATGATAGCTTGCAGAAGTAGGACCTCTGGCTAAGGAGTAGCTCGTGGCAGCAGGACCTCTTGCTAGGGGGCTAGATTGCTACACTAGGACCCTGGCCAGGAGGTAGCTTGCAGCAGTAGGATCTCTGGCCGGGTGGGGTGGGGTGGGGGGGTAGGAGGTAGCATGCGGCAACAGGGCCTCTGGCTGAGGAATTGCTTGCGGTAGCAGGACCTCTAGCCGGGGAGTAGCTTGAGAGAGCCGCAGGAGCTTTGGCCTGGCAGTAGCATGTGGCAGCAGGATCTCTGGCTGGGGGGGGCTAGATTGCTACAGTAGGACCCTGGTCGGGAGGTAGCTTGCTACAGTAGGACCCTGGTCGGGAGGTAGCTTGCAGCAGTAATACCTCTGGCTGGAGGGTAGCTCGCTGCAGTAGGACCTCTGGCTAGGGGACTAGATTGCTACAGTAGCACCCTGGCTGGGAGGTACTTTGCAGTAGTAGGACCTCTGGCTGGGGGGTTGTTCGCTGCAGCAGGACCTCTGGCTGGGGAGTAGTTTTCGGCTGCAGGAACTCTGACTAGGGAGTAGATTGCGGCTGCATGACCTCTGACAGGGGGGGATAGATTGCTACAGCAGGACCCTGGCTGGGAGGTTGCTCACGGCAGCAGAACCTCTGGCTGGGGGGCTAGATTGCTACATTAGGACCCTGTCTGGGAGGTAGCATGCAGGTACAGGACATCTGGCCAGGGAGTAGCTTTTGGCTACAGGACCTCTGACCGGAGGGGCAAGATTGCTACAGTAGGGCCTTGGCTGGGAGGTAGCTTGCAGCAGGATCTCTAGCCTGGGGGGTGCAGCTTGCAGCTGCAGGACCTCTCCTTTCTTTTTCTTGATGGGTGGGATTTGGCAAGAAAAGACAATAGAGGGTAAAGGGGACCAAAAAGATTTGGTCCCCATGTTTTACTTCCCAAAATAGAATGATTAAAACTAGGTCTTGGAGGCCTAATAATAGATTAGTCCTTTGTTTTTCTGAGCCCTAAGGTCTGAGATTTTCTTCGGGACACTCGCTCTCCATATTTGAGAATACAGCAGGTAAAGCCATGTGTTGTCTCTTGATGTGCAGCCAGGTTCCTTGTGTGATCACATCAAACACATCAAATGCTACATGTGGCCTCACCCTATATAGACCTTTTGAATACTGAATCATTGGAAGCCGGCACCTGGATTACCAACATGCCCTTCTAATGCCAGGTTGTGTGGGTTGGATTTTATATTTTACTGCCGTTCTCTGTGACCGAATTTGCTTTAGTGTCTTAGAGAATTCACTAAGCAGCGCTGTTAGAAAAGCTAGTGTGTATGGAGATTTAGGGCAATACTCTTTGTGTCACTTAAAGAGTTAACGTGCCCGAACAAGACTGTATGACCACTGTGACCCATAATAATTTCTGGCATGTGTAGTTTATGTAAGAGCGAGGACTTATCTCTCATCATTGGACTGGTATGTCCAGGCTGCTGCTGAACGCTGTTCCTAGGCTTAGCAGATAGGATTGTCAGTCAGGAGCCAAACATGATATTGCAGCAATAGTGCTCAGTAATAATATGTATATATTCAGTATATGGCACAGCCCCCATGACCGTCCCAATGTCCTCTGTCACACCCTTTCTGGTTTATTTGTAGACTGTGCTGGTGATTTCCATAACACTGTTACTCCCACGTCTGCTCCTGGTATACTGCTCGTGCTCCACCACATCATCTCTTACACCTTCTCTTACCTCACATTACACCATCCATTTCTTAAAGGTTTAGTCTAGCTCCCTTCACTTGTGCATTGGGAGCGGAACTGATAACATCACATTTGCACATACCTGCCGGGATTCCTGCACGATCTGCTGGTATCCAGTACCTGATGTGTTCATTAGAATAGGAATCGCACACGACATCTGCTGATTGTGCACCGTCCTGGGAGGTATATGCAGAGTAGATGACATTGGTGCTGCTCATGATACGGAAATGAGGGGCACTGGACAAACCCTTTAGGCAGAAGTAATAAAGCCCCTCTTACTGGTCCTGCATGTGCTTTATCCATCTTCTCCCTAGCAGAACTGCTTTCAGCCATGGAATAATAAATTATTTTGGTATCAAAGATGGATTCCGATTATGATTCCAGTTTCTAGAGTGTTAATGACAGGCAAACGCGTAAGCTGCCGTTCACACTGGCTGTGAAAGGTGCTGAAGACATACAGTAATACACTCATTTTTATATTATTAGTGACCAGCCCAACTGAGCAGATCAAGCTTTCTGCCTTCACCATACATCTTGTTGATGGGTGGTGCACTAATACGGCCATAGCAATCTCTTAAAATTTCAGTTAGGTCCTTAGAGAGTTCTCCCACATTCTCTTCTAAGTGGCACTTTCCTCACAGATGGACGACCACTTCTGTCCATGCATAATAATAATAATAATTTTTATTTATATAGCGCCAACATATTCCGCAGCACTTTACAATTAAGAGGGGACATGTACAGACAATAAATTCAATACAAGTTAAGACAATTCAAACAGTGACATTAGGAGTGAGGTCCCTGCTCGCAAGCTTACAATCTACAAGGAAATGGGGGGACACAGTAGGTGAAAAATGCTTGTTAATTCAGGTCTGGCAATTATAATAGGGATTTTCATATAAAGCTGCATGATCCGGTCATCAGCCCGTGTGTTTAAGTGCAAAAGACAAGTATCAAGTGCAGTTATCATGTGCATGAAGGGTGTGGAGACAGATGAATAGTAGGGTGCAGATTCAGAATAATATTTGGAAGGAGGGAACAGGGCAAAGTTAGCTTGCTGGGTAGTTGATGTGGTAGGCTTGTTTGAAGAGATGGGTTTTCAAAGCGCGCTTGAATAGGTCAGGGCTAGGTATCAGTCTGATCGCCTGGGGAAGTGCATTCCAGAGAGCTGGAGCAGCACGAGAGAAGTCTTGGAGGCGGAGGTGCGAGGTTCGGATTACGGGGGATGTTAGTCTTAGGTCATTTGTAGAACGGAGGGCACGTGTAGGGCGATAGACAGAGATGAGAGAGGAGATATAAGGCGGTGCAGAACAGTGGAGAGCTTTGTGGGTGAGAGAGATGAGTTTATACTGGACCCTGTAGCGAATAGGTAGCCAGTGTAATGACTGGCACAAGATGGAGGCATCGGTGAAGTGGCTGGACAGAAATATGACCCTGGCTGCCGCATTCAAGATGGATTGGAGAGGAGAAAGTTTGGTAAGAGGGAGACCAATCCTTCCATCAGCCTCCTCCAAAAAGTAAAAGCTTCCTTATGAGGTGTGTTTCATCTGGAGGTGTCTGACAGGATAGGTCTGGTCCCATGTATGGACAGAGCAGATGGGATGAAAGCTCCACTATCAAGAGAAAGTGGCCGACTCTCTAAAAGGCCTCCAGAATGTCTTCCACATTCTGGAGTCTTCAGAGAAACAAGGGTGTTTCAAGGGGCCTTCCCACCATGTCTAATAACCACTCGATTGTAACTGGAGTATCCCGTCTGTGACGTGTCTATAAGCTCATTGCATTGTGAGAAATCTTTTTGAAACCCCCAAATTGTTTTCTCGCAGAACCGTATACATGTGGGGCATGCGGGATTCAGTTCCTGTTTTACAGCAATCTCCTGGAGCACATGCAGTCACACGCTGGTGAGAATACTCGCAAATTTATTGTCGTTTGCTTGTAAATGAAGTATTCTGATATATTTTTTCTCGAGCTCTAGCTTTTTTTTGCACGCTAGGCTTTGAGGGCTAGTGACTTACTCCGGCTAACATGTAATGCTCCACATTAATGTAATATAAAATCTGATTAATAAGGCAGGATGAGGGAGAGAAGCCTTTTGGCCCCCTACCTGTCAGGCCTGGATGGCTGATAACAGAAGGGTGCACCTTTTGGCACAGTTATTTTCTACCTCAGCTGGCTTTAGTAATCAGATTTTCCTACATTCTGATGAAGGTGATGTATAATACGCTCGTGCTACGACTGCTCTCTCTATCTTCTCGTGGTCTTTGTCACTCAATTAACTCACGTACTTTTATATTTCCACATCTGTTCCAACCTGTTCTCTGCTTTTCTCTTCCATCAGCTGACAACGAGAACACTATCACCACCAACCAGACCAGGTCGCTGCCACCTGCGGAGGAGAGCTGGAAGTCTCAGCCCCAGCGAAACAACACAAATAACAGTACGTGAGCACACAGGACACTTGGGTCTTCTGATGGGATCAGATTTTGGAAAGGATCTTGAACCATTTAATCCTGAGCCATTTTTTTTTTGCTTTTTTGTTTTCCCCTCCCTATCCAAAAGCCCTAACTTTATTATTCCACCTACGAGGAGGGCTTGTTTTTTTGTGGGACGAGTTGTAGTTTTGAATGACGCCATTCCTTTTATTGAACTGGAAAACAGGAAAAAAAAAAAATCCAAGTGCAATGAAATGGTGAAAAAAAAAAATGCAAATCCACAAATCTTTTTTAGGTTTTGTTTTTACGGATTTTTTTGTTTTTGTGGGAAAAAATGACTTGGCAAGATGATTCCCTAGGTCAGTGTGATTTACGGCAATACCTAACATGTATAGGATTTTTTTTTATGTAAAGGGGTATTCTCAACTTTGAAATGTATTCCATATCCAGTAGTTGGACCCCCAGGAATCTGGAAGTTATCCCCGTATCCCATGAATAGGGTATAACTTCCAAACTTGAGAATACCACTTTAAGTGGTGAAAGGAAATTTGTAAGAAAAAAAAATTCACTTGTGGCGCCATTTTCCAAGACCTGTAATAGTCTTATTGTATGGTAAGTGGAGCTATGTATGGGCTTGTTTTTGTACCCTGAGCTGTCGTTGTTATTGGTACCATTTTGGGAACAATACATTTTGATCATTACTTATTGCATTTTTTTTTTTTTTTTTTTATAATATAGCTCCCCCTTCTTCAATAGTTGCTGTAAAGTGACTGTAGCTTGAGATCTTTACCATTGTCTTGTTTTTGTCCCATCTCTCACTTTTTTAGCAGCTGCAGCGTCCTCTGCTCCAGTGCCAGCTGTTAACAACCCTCTCCCCGAGAAGGAGCGCCAACACATTGCAGAAAGGCTTCTGAGGGTAATGTGCGCCGATCTGGGAGCTCTGAGCGTGGTCAATGGAAAAGACTTCTTGAAGCTGGCGCAAACCCTTGTAGACACTGGAGCTCGTTACGGGTCATTTGCTGTTAATGAAATTCTGGGTAACATGAACACGCTGGCTCTGAAACATCTGCCACGAATGTACAACCAGGTCAAAGTCAAGGTGACCTGCGCCCTAGGAAGCAACATCTGCTTAGGAATCGGGGTTACCTGTCATTCGCAAAGTGTCGGTCAGGACTCGTGTTACATCCTCACCGCGTATCAGGCTGAAGTGAATCAGATAAAACGCTATGTGCTGGGAATTAAAGATGTGGACAGTAGAGAAAGTGGGGAATTCATCCACCAGTGGGTGCAGAACATTCTCTCGGAGTTCGTTATGTCAGAGATTAGGACAGTATACGTAACGGATTGCAAGGTGAACACGTCCGCATTCTCCAAGGTTGGGACATGCTTGCGATGTTCTGCTTGCTCATTGAACTGTGTGGTACAAAGTGTATTAAACAAGCGTACGTTGCAGGCCCGTAACATGCATGAGGTCATAGAGCTGTTGAATGTTACCGAAGAGCTGGCAGGGTCAACTGGTATCGCCAGGGAGACTTTTGGATCCTTGGAAGAAAACTGTCCGCCTCCTTGCTGGAACTCTGTCACAGACTCTCTCTTGCTAGTTCACGAGCGGTACGAGCAAATATGCGAGTTTTACAGCCGGGCCAAAAAGTTGAACATCATCCAAAACCTAAACAAGCACCTACTGAGTAACTTAGCTGCCATATTGGCCCCAGTGAAACAAGCCGTCATTGAGCTCAGCAACGAACGTAGACCAACCTTGCAGCTTGTTCTTCCCACCTACGTCAGGTTGGAGAAACTCTTCACCTCAAAGGCCAATGACGCTGGGGTTATCAGCAAGCTCTGTCACCTGTTCCTCGAAGCTTTGAAGGAGAACTTCAAGGTCGAGTCTGCACACAAAGTCGCTATGATTTTGGACCCTCAGCAGAAACTACGGCCCGTTCCTCCATACCAACACGAAGAAATTATCAGCAAAGTCTGTGAACTGATCTTCGAGGTCGAAGAGACTGAGTTCGAAGCGCCAGCCAAAAAACCTAGACAATCCACCGAGACGACCACAGTTCAGGAAGAAGATCGGCTAGGGAAGAACGAGGTCTATGACTATTTACAGGAACCTGTCTTTCAAGTGACTCCGCACCTTTTCCAGTACTGGTCTTCAGTTTCCCAAAAACACAAGCACCTCTCCAAATTGGCCTTTTGGCTATTGGCAGTCCCTGCAGTCGGCGCGCGGAGCGAGTGTGTAAATACATGTGAACAAACATTACTTATCAAAAAAAAGAGACTCCTCAGCCCTGAGGATATGAACAAAGTCATGTTCTTGAAGTCAAATATGCTTTGAGCTGCTCGTATTTTTGGGGTTTTTCAGACTTCTTTTAAAATACTGTTCCAAAAATTAAAAAAAAGTGAATGACAAAGGATTTTTATGCTGAAAACACTGTGGACCTCAAAAAGGAAACGCTAGGAACCAAGTGCTGTTTTTTTCTTTTTCTGGTTTTAGTTTCTTGAAACTCGAGAAAGACAGAGTTGTTTTTAGGATCACCTACAATCGATGGCGACTGTTCTTTTCGCTATAGGCAGCTGACTTCCAAAGTCACTTGAAGATTTTATTTTATTTTTTCTTTTCCTCGAAGTTAGTTTTTCTCTACACATAGTAACTATTTATTTTTCACGTTTTTTGGCAGGGCCTAATAATACAGTGTGTTTGTTAAATTGACTCATAAAATAGTTAAAAAAATAAAATAAATAAAAATATCGGGGAAAAGAGATAAAAATAAATAATATTTGAAGGGAACAAGAAAGAGCCAACAACCAACTGTGAGGATGGAGAACTGCGGATTTATCTCCGTTCCCCGTTTATGCTTTGTCTAAAGTCTTTTAGGTGACAATGCCCTGTTGTATTTTTTTATGGCTGTTCTTTAGACTACTGACTGTACTGTTAGGATCAGCATTATTAGTCCAAAAAAATGTTTCACCTAAATTAGAAATGGTCTGGAATGTAATGATAGAATCTGGTCAGCAATGATTGTGAATGTATGTGCAATATCCAGCATAAAAGATGCCCACACCAGAATCGTAGCACAAATGTCAACCCGCTGCCTGGCTCCTCGGAAAGGGCTTTATAACCACTTGGTAATATTAACCTAAAAGGGTTCTCAAAGATCATACAATTGTCTTTTTGTTTTTTCTTTGGGGGAGGGGAGTAGGTTTATACAGGCACTGCACCACCCTTGTCCATAGGCTGTCTGTGGTATTGCGGCTCTGGCCAGTAGATGACTGTCTTGGGAAGAAAAAAAACTTCCTATTCAACTCCCTTTGGGTTTTACCTTGATGGCTGATTCTTCTACAAACACTGCCACTCCTGTATACAGGTTGTGTCTGGTACCTCAGCTCCATTGAAGTGAATGTTTCTGAGCTTAAATACAACACACGGCCAATGTTTAGGAAAAACAAGATGACTTTTTTTTTCTCCCTAATGTTAGACAACCACTTCATGCACTCGGTAATTTGTGTATTTTGCCTTTCCTGCCACTTAAAGATCACTACTCGTGATGGGCTTGCGTGCTCAGCACTTCTCAATACTCGATTGAGCTTCACGTGGTACTCGAGTTCCCATGAGAAGCTGATTTGAATTATCTGAGAGAGAATTTTTCCATCCTCCGGAAAACTGCTGGAGTTTGCCATTCCCTTCCATTCTACTCGAGTTGAGCAAGTTCAAGCCTCCGATGTGCTCCATTCGAGGACTGAGCATTTCAGTGCTCGATCAACACTGATCACTACGTATCCTACACTACCTCTAGTTCTTCTCCATCACCTCCTGGTCTTCCCTGCCAGCCCATGTAGTGCTATACAGAAATGGGTATCGCTCATGGCTTAATGTAAGGTGCAAGAACAACAATTCGGATCATATACAGTGCCTTGAAAAAGTATTTATACCCTGTGAACTTTTTCACAGTACACCATCAAACTTCAATGTATTTTCTTGGGATTTTACTTCCTATACCAACACTAAGTATTTGTGAAATGTAAAGGAAATGATACATGATTTTCTACATATTTTAAGAAATATAAATCTGAAAATTGTGACGTGTATTTATATTTAGCCCCCTGTATTCCGATACCCCTAAATAAAATCCTGAGTGACCAATTGCCTCCAGAAGTCACATAATTAGTAAATTGAGTCCACCAGTTTATTTCCAGTTTAACTACAGCTGTTCTGTGAAGGCCTCAGAGGTTTGTTTGAGAACATTTGGGATCAAACAGGATCATGAAAACCAAGGAACAAACCAAACTGCTCAGGGATAAAGTTGTGGAAACGAATAAAGCAGGGCTAGGTTATAGAAAGTAAAATAAAAAAATAGCCCAAACTTTGAACATCTCACCGAGAACTGTTCAATCCAACATACAAAAATAGAAGGCCCAATTCACAACTGCAACCCTACCACCACATGGCTGTCCATCTATGCTGACATCCCAAGCAAGGAGAGCACTAATTATAGAAGCAGCCAAGAGGCCCATGGTCACTCTGGTGGAGCTGCAGAGATCCACAGCTCAGGTGGGAGAATCTGTCCACAGGACAGCTATCAGTCATGTACACCACAAATCTGTCCTTTATGTAAGATTGGCAAGATGCAAGCCATAAGAAGTCATGTTTGCAAAACGTGATGTAAGGGACACAGCAAGCAGGTGGAAGAAAGGGCTCTGGTCAGATGTGAGCAAAGTAAAACTTTTTGTGAAAAATACAAAATGATAGGTGTTGCAGAAAACTAAATGCACATCACCGTGAAAACACCATTCCTACCGTCACACATTGGTGACCACATCATGCTGTGTGGAGGCTTTTCTTCAGCAGGGGCAGGGAGCTGGTCAGAGTTGATGGATGGTGCTAAATGCCGAGCAGTCCTGGAGGAAAACCTGTTAGAGGCTGCAAAAGACACGAGACTTTGGCATAGGGTTCACCTTCCAGCAGGGCAACGACCCTAAACATACTGCCACAGCTACAATGGATGGTTTAGATCAGAAAAGGGGAAAATTTTTCCTGCCAAGGGTCATTTGAATATTTAAGCCTTCTTTCGGGGACGGTACAAATTGTGTGCTAATTCCGCCCACAAAGTAAATTGTGACGCTGGCACAGGGTGTAATCTTTCATTACACTTGCCTCAGTAGTGAATGCTGCGTGAATGTGCTGCTGGCCCAAGCGCTATGGTCCCCAGGAATCTGCCCAGGGGACGGGGAAATGGCCTGAGGTTCTCCACCCCTGGTTCCCTGGTTTAGATCAAAGCTTATTCATGTGTGTGAATGGCCCATTCACAGTCCAGACCTAAATCCCAGTGATCCCATCTCACTGAGGTAGAGCAAGTGTGCAAAGACGGGTCAAAAATGTCATCTCTAGCTGTGCAAAGCTGGTAGAGACAGACCCCAAAAGACTTACAGCAGTAATTGCAGCGAAAGGTGGTCCTACAAATTACTGACTCGGGGCTGAATACAAGTGCATGTCACACTTTTCAGATTTATATTTTAAAATATTTAGAAAACCAAGTATCATTTCATTTACACTTCACAAATATTTGCTACTTAGTGTTGGTAAATCACATAAAATCCTAATAAAATATATTTAAGTTTATGGGTGTAACGTGAAGAAATGTGGAAAAAAAAATGTCCTTGGGGTAAGAGTACTTTTTCAAGCTATTGCATTTATGTCTGTGTATAATAAATATATAATTTATTTTTTTTGTTGGGAGGGGGTTTAGTACCACTACTTACACCTAATAAAGCTTACTAATCTCATTTACTGTTGGGCAGTGAGCTACTCTCCAACACTTTATGTAATGACTCCAATATACGGCGATCAACATAGAAATGCAATGAGGATATACAGGTAACCGGGTTGTACAGAAGGTCTGCACTCCGCGGAGTTGAGTACAGATCTGCTGGGAATATAGAAATCTGTCCATCACTGGTGAGAAGGGAGCGAAAACAAGCTCCTGTCTGCTTGGCATGAATTATAATCCAGCACAAAGGCGGTTTCCACTCAAATGTTTTTTCATTTTGTGATACTCAGTCATTTGCTAGGGTTGTGTATAGCAATCAGGTCATCTTCACGTCATTTGAGGCGCTTTTAACTAGGCTTAAACTGTTCATTTTTTTTTCTAGTTGTGTGCATTCAGCCAAGTTTTACTGTTGTTTTTTTTCTTCTAAAACACTTTTCTGATGGAACCAAAGCTTCTTTAGATTTCATGTAACCAAAGGGTAGATTGGGGCTTTAAGGAGAAGGGGGGTATCTAAAAAGGTTCCTCCCCCCTTGTTTTTGAGTGATTATCCATTTATGATACATTGTGCATTGCAGTTTACACCTATGGTTGTTCTGAATGGAGTTTTAGAAATTCCCAGCGAGCCTCTTCATTGCCGGTGCCCTGTCCACATTGTACTGGCCTCTAGCAATAGATACAACATTGCATGCGGTATATGGAAATATGCCACAATATTATGGAAATAACAGTATAAAAAAGACAAGATACTGGTAGCAGAAAACTGCAATTAAAGGCATTATCTGTTCCCACTCACTTCTTATGACACCGCACGCCTGACCTAGGCAAGTGCATGTGTCCCAGCCTAATAAACGCAGGCGTGCTCGATCATCTCATCATCGGCACTGTGAACTTCCACTGTAGATGCCAGTGGCGCCAAATGACCGCTTTAAAATTTAAAAAGAAGTGAATGGCCCAGAAGAAATGATTAGAAAAATAAAAAGTGATAAAGTTAATAACTAACTTTTAGGGATGCACACACCGCCTCGGTTTCCCATAATCATTTTAGTGCCACAGAAGCCTTAAAGTATATTTTTACCTCACACAACAGCTAGGGGGCAGCTATTCTGTAGGATGTGCTAATTTATTGAGAAATGATGTCACTTGCTCCTACCTTGCCACCTCCTACTACGGTGAGGACGTACATCGCACACCTTAGGCAGCAGGTACCTTACAGGGCACTGGAATATAAGGGGAGGCCAAAAAATTCTCTGAACTCTACAAGTTTTCTAGTGAGCTTTAACTTGAAGATTAACCAAATTATCTACGGTTGTACTAGGCTTTCACAGAACCAGGGTGCAGAATAACGCATCTATCTCATGACAATACACTGACCCACCCCCTTTTATATAGCAAGTATATGAAATTTATTTAATTTTTTTTTGTACTGCTAAAATTCAGAATTGTGTATTTGATTTTGTCTCATTTGCTTGCCAGAGTACTCCTTACCTCTGTGTGGTGTGTCTATAATCTATATGGAGAATTGTGCCGACCCTGTATATATTCAGCATCTACAGAGAACCTTTAGTCCACACCGATAATGCTGCCGTACAGCAAAACGCACGAGGTTTAGCTGAAATTTTACCAGTCTGAGAAATATGACTGACGATTATATGGACTTTGCACTGTGTTAAGATTGAGCCCGATTGGGAAAATACTCAGCGGAAAATGTGCTCGTGGCAAATCGGCAAAAAAAATATTTTTTTACTTTTGTCTTGTAAATGTTTTCAAAATGTTAAGAGATAATGTGAAGGGAAGGGTTTGATGAAAGAAGGAGGGTGAAAAAAAAAAGTTGATGGCAATACCACATGTTCACTCCACAGCTCGACAAGAGTCCGGACAGAAACCGAGAATCACACAATAGATTTTCTAAACTGGGTTTTCTACAGGTATTAACAAATATTTTTCGTAATCCTTTTTTCCGTTTGGTGTGTAATATTTCTTAATACCGGTAGTGTGCGTTCCTTTCTACTTTTTTAGTAACAATATTTTTCTACAGATCACATTCGCCTGCGTGGTGCTGACGGACGGTTGGGACGTGCCGCACATCAGCTCCACGTACTGATCGTCTGGTCAGATCGCTCTGAAAACTTCCGGTTTTACAAAATACTTGTTTGCTTTGTTGGCGCAGAGCAAGAATCTCACACGTGAGAGCAATACTGCATGATGAGGAGGGATTCTTTGAGGGTTTTTGTAATAAAAAAAAAAAGGTTTCATTTGTTAAAATTTGCAGCAGCGATGGAGGAGTTTCTTTTTGGAGTTGTGAAAAAAGTTTCAATTTGCACCTTTAAAATGTGACAGTTTAAAAAATATATATTTAGCATTTTTTTTTCCGTTTTTTTGAATCTCCACGTGATCTTAGGGATGTGCCATTTTATAACAGCGTCACCAATATTTTTAAGTGGTACCAATAGTTACCATATTATAAATGGTTTATCAATGACCAGAATGTTTTTTAATTAAGGATTATTTGGGCTGTACTACATTGAAGGCTGTACTATGTAATTATCGGGTAAGATTATCATCAAAGTCTTACATTTAAATAAGAAACTTCTTCCCTTCTCTTGCGTTGTACAAAAGCTTCCTGACATTTGTACGTTGCAGATTTACTAGCAGCCACAAGGACTGTACGTGGTTTTCTGTCCTTTGACACCTGTATCAACGAGAAGCTGTGTTTTTTTTTCTCTTTTTTTTTTTTTACATATAGACATTTCACAAACGTTCTATATATTAAGAATTCTATAAATATCTATATATAAAGCTGAACAGGTTTGCAGTTTTACCAGCTCCTTGTATAGGTTCCATACTGATGGTCCAGGATCAGAGGGCAATCACAAGGGGGAAAAATAGCTCATGAGCGAATTTGTTCGTTTTTTGTCCCCAAATCTGATTTTGACATATTCGAACACTATTCGTGCTGAATGTTTCTTTAATGATCGTTTCCGAACATATTCGGTAATTTCTACTCCCATTGACTCTAATGACGTTCGGATGTGTTCGAATATTGCAAAAACAATATTCTGAACCGAATCCAAACAAATTTGCTCATCTCTACTCATGAATAGTTAATGCAGCAAATATTTTCTGATACCTGATGCCAAGACAGACGACACATTGTACATGTGAGGACAACCCAGTTGCTCGCTGACTTTGTCTGTGATGTATTTATGGTTTTACAATAAAATTCAGTTCTAAAAAAGCAAAATGTGAACTTGTATTATATGGGTGAGGTCTTGATCATGGAGCGGAATTGTGTGTTGGTCACAACTTCAGGTTTCCTGTTCCAGCCAGAGAGGGATGGAAATTGGCATGAAGCTGGCCTCGTTGTGAGAAGAAAAGTAATAAGGTATACAGTAGTGTTCAAAAACATAAGTTAATTAAAAAAAAAATCTTTAAACTAGTTTTTATTTCCATGCATTGGAAACATTGCACACTGTTTTCCAATTCAAAATATAAAGAGAACATGTATATAATTTTTTTTACTTTACAGAAAATTAAAAATGAACATTGGGCTGTTCTTTAAAAATAGTGTCTGGATTTGTCTTTACAAACTCACAATATGTACCATTTTTATGACGATTTAGCATTGCTGTAAATCACTAACCTAATATTTAGTTTAAAAAAAACTGCGTATATAACTGCTTCACATCTATGTTGCATAGAGTCAACTAACACCTGTCAACTGTTATTCCAGCCCAGGATGCTTGGACTACATACCATAAGTTTTTGGCATTTGTTGGTTTTGCCTCACAAATGGCATTTTTGATGTCACCCTAAGTGTTCTATAGGATAAAGGTCCGATTGGTCTGGCCACTCCATAACCTCAATTTTGTTGGACTGGACTGGAATCAAGATTTTGCTCGTTTACTTGATTGTTTAGAAGGTCGGCTTGAAGCACCCATTTCAAGGGCATACCATCTTCACCGCAAGGCAACATTACTAGAGATTAGCGAAACTGATCGGGTCCCTGCTTATTCGGCAAGCTGTAGCGCTTACCGAATAAGTTACAGCGGGAACTTGGTTACATGGAGCACGCCAGCTGATCGTTGCCGCAGCTGCATGTGTCATGGCTGTGTCACAACACAAGCATGAAGAGCCCAGCATACAGGCTCTCCATGCATGTGTTGTGACTGACAGCCACTATAAATGCAGCTGTGGCGCGGATCAGCTGGTGCGCTCCATGTATCCGGGTTCCTGGGGTAGCTTATTCAGTAAGCGCTATAGATTGCCGAATAAGCAGGGACCCGAACAAATTTGTTAATCTGTAAACATGACCTCTTCAAGTATTTTAATATATGCAAACTGGTCCATGATCCCTGGTATGGGGTAAATAGGTTGATAGTAAGAGAAACTTGCCCATCTCATGATGATTGCACCACCAAACTTGAATGCAAAGTTTGGGGCCCTTGGACCCAAAAATGCGTAGTAACATACCGGTAATGGTGTTTTTCAGAGCCCATGACAGCACCATGAGAGAGAGGGGATGTGCCCTTCAGGGACAGGAAACCTACAGACATTAAAAGGGTGGCACTTCTGCATCAGTTGGATTACAGAGCATGAGAGGACCTCCCAGGTTAGTAGCATTATATACACATTTCATACTAAAATAATCCACACGTGACTATGCTTAGGTAACAAGAAGTGCTCACCCACATGTGAAGGGAGGGAATATAAAGGTGCTGTCATGAGCTCCGAAAAACACTTACCGGTAAGTAAGCATTTATTCGGTCTCCCATGACCGCACCAAGAGAGAATTAGAGAAGTATGGAAATTAGGGAGGGACCACAGCCTGAAGCACCCTTTTCCCAAATGTGAGATCGGAGGAGGCACCCCTATCCAGTCTATAATGTTTGAAAAACGCAGAGGAAGAAGACCATGTAGCTGCCTTACATATCTCCTCAATCGACACCTCCGATCTCTCAGCCCAGAAAGTTGCCACGGCTCGTGTGGAGTGAGCTTTCAGACCCTCCGGAACTGCAATATTACTTGCTGTATAGTTCAAAGCAATTGCTTCCCTAATCCACCTAGCTAAGGTGGTTTTGGAGACTCTAAGCCCCTTCCTAACTCCTTGAAAGGAAATAAATAGGGAATTCTCTTTCTTCCAAGGGTCAGTTATCGTGATATAACTAAGCAGACACCTCCTAACATCTAGTGAATGGAGCTCTCTTTGATTTCCGGGTTTGGCAAAGAAGGAAGAACTATCTCATGCAGTCTATGGAACTTAGAAGCTATTTTTGGTAAATACGAGGGATCCGATCTTAAAATAACTATCTTCTCAAACTGGATATAAGAAGGCTGCCTGGATGTCACTAACTCTACGGGCCGATGTCCGTGCCACCAAAAGGGCCGTCTGGAGGGAAAGAATTTTTATTGGGACTTCTTCAATGGACATCCATTCTCAACCAGGAAAACCACGGTCTCTTGGGCCAAAACGGGGCTATCAGAATAACCTGTGCCCTGTCCTCCTGTATCTTCCTCAGTACCAATGGAATCAGGGCTATTGGAGGAAATGCATACGCTAGTTTGAAATCCCATGGGAACAGGAGATCATCCACCACCTAAGGACTTTCTCTGGGGTTTAGGGAACTAAACCGACGCACTTTCCTGTTCTCTCTGTTGGCAAAAAATCTACGCCTAGACACCCCCACATCTGCACAATCTGGTTGAAGACAGTGATTCAACACCCATTCCCCCTGTTTGAACTTGTTGCGGCTTAGGAAATCGGCTTTGATGTTCTTTCCTCTTATGTGCAGGGAGGTTAACGACAATAGATGAGTTTCGGCCATCTGAAAAATACGATTCGCCACCTCCATCAAAAATCTGGACCAGGTTCTTCCCTGGTGGTTGATGTAGGCCACAGTTACATGATTGTTGTAAAGCACTCTGACTTGACCCTGCAAAGACTTAAGAAACCGACTTATTGCTAGCTTCACTGCTAACAGCTCTTTCAGGTTAGATGAACCAGCCTGCTCAGTACATGTCCAAATCCTTGGACCCAAACCTCCCCCATATGTGCCACCCAACCCACAGGGCTAGCATCCGTATTAACAGTTCAGAAGATATGGTTAACCCAGGGAACCTCTTTGGTTAAGTTCGATAAATCTAACCACCAACGCAGGGACTGTATTGTAGAGGAGGACAGAGAGAATTTTAGATCCAGGCACCCTAGCTGACGATTATTATGTAATACATCCCACAGTAAGGCCCTAGCATGGAACTGGGCCCAGCAAACCGCCAGAATGCACGATGTGAGTGAGCCTAGAAGAGACATTGCCCCCCTAAGCGACATAGACGGATTATTTACTGCCTTCAGAACCTGATGCCAAATACCGTCTACTTTAGATCCTTGTAAATGACATTCTTGCACTTCACTGTACAGCACAAGACCCAGGAATTCCTGCACCTCTAGGGGCTGTAAACATGATTTTTAAATAATATTCACAAGTCCTGAGCTCATCTAGAGTGGACATCACCTTACTTAATTGAGTAGTGCAGTGTGGGACTGAATTTCCTACAATCAAAAAGTCATCTAGATAGGGGACTCCCAAGATATCCTGCTCATGGAGATGTGCCATGACCTCTGCAATCACTTTGGTAAAGACCCGTGGAGCAATGGTGAGACAAAACGAGAGGGCTCGCTACTGAAAATATTTTACCACAACTTCCAGTGATACTGCCACCCTAAAGAACTGCTGGTGATCTGCATGTATAGGTATGTGGTAGTAAGCATCCTTTAGGTCCAACACTACCATGACGCAACCTTTGAAAACTAATTTTATTGCTGACTTCACAGACTCTCTTAAATGAACACACCACCAAGAATTTATTCAGACCTCTTAAATTAATAATGGTCCGATAAGAACAGTCCGGTTTCTTAAATAGGAAGAGGGGGGAGTAAACCCCCCTTCCTCTTTCTGACACAGGAACCTCCACCAATACTGCCTTGTGACAAAGTTCCTGTACTTCCGACTAGAGTGGGGAATGAGTAGGAGTTACCATGACCCTGTCCTGAGGAATTACTCAGAACTCTAATTTAAGTGCACAGATGATATTGTGAATCCACATACTGTCTGAAGTTCTTGACCAGGCCGGGTAGAAGGCTGAAAGACTCCCCCCTACCTAAGCCAGCAGTCATTGAGGTGGTTTTCTGCGGTCCCGGGAGGAACCAAACGTATCCTCTACCTTTCTCCCGTCGTCCCATCTAGTCATCGCTAGATGACTTTCTACGGTTGAACCACTTCCTGCTGAAGGAACGCTCGTTGAAAGGGCGTTTACTGTCTCCTGCCTTCTCCAAGAGCTTGTCCAACACTGGCCCGAACAAGTGATCCCCCTCACAAGGGATGCTGCACAACTTTGATCTGGCCTGGATGTCACCCGGCCAAGATTTAAGCCACAAGGCTTTCCGTGCTGCATTTTAAAGTGCCGCTGCTCTTGCGGCTAGTCTGACCGAGTCCGCTGATGCATCAGATAAAAAAAGCTCCCTGGATCATGGGAAGAGAAGACAGGATACTTTCTCTGAAGCTCTGTCCTTTAGTTGGGATTCCAATTGGTCCAAGCAGACCATTAAAGACCTGGCAATTTGGGTAGCAGCCAGAGCCGGTGTAAGGGACCCCGCCGACATCTCCCAGGTGCATTTAGAAAAGTATCAGCTTTTCTATCTAATAGGTCCTTTAAATTCCCCATATCCTCAAATGGCAGTGAGGCTTTTCTGGACACTTTAGAAACCGCTGCATCCAGCTTTGGGGCTTTATACCATGAAGATGAGATTGAATCCTCAAATGGGTACCTTCTTTTGAAGGCAGTAGGTAGGGAACCGTTCCTTTCTGGTCTCTTCCACTCACGCAAGATAAGAGAACGGATTCTATTGTTCAGAGGAAAAGATCTACGAGTTCTCTGGTCCATCCCTCTGAACATCACATACTGCATGGACTTCTCAGGCCAGGGCTCTACAATGCCCATTGTACTATTGACCGCCTTTACTAGCTTGTTCACCCAATCGACCGGAAAGCAGGAACGGCTTGACCAGGCCTCCGATGACGAAGTCGAAGCAGAAGAAGCCGAGACAATCTGCAGAGTCGCTGTCGCCATCTGGTAATGGGGACCTGGTCTTCTATCTCTACGTACACCTTTCTGGGAAAGGGATCTTACGGATTCCCTATCCTCTGCCCTAACAATATTCTTCAAGCTGGATGCAAAATTATGGTGTCTCTTCCGCTACCATCTGCTGAATGCATGGTTGGCATAGTCTTTTCCCATAGGAATCTGGTAGCAGGGCTCCACAAACCGCGCACTCCTTGTGTTTAGCTTTAGCGGTACATTTCTTCCCCTAACGGAAATATGGGAGAAATAAGGGGAAGATTACATCACTGAGCGAACTTTCACGAAGATCACTTACCAGTGATGTGTAACTGAATGGTACCAGAATATGCAGGGACATCTTTCAGCCGAAAAATCCTCCCTAGGGACTGGAGACTCATCCAGTCTGCTGGCACTCCTCTGACCGAACTTTCTCTCACCGAACTTTCTCTCACCCATATGACCACCTCTTGCGTCACTACGCGGTTGTCGCTGGGTCTCTCTCGCATGGGGCTTCTCAGTGAGCTGTGGCTGCTGCATAGGTGAATTATGCTCCACATGCACCTGTTACTGCTGCTGATCTGGTGATGCCATGTCCTGGCCAGATTATGGGTCTAGAAGCAACTGGCACTTTTCCTGGCTTCCTTAAATACTTCCAGCTCCTCCCCAATCTGGTACCACCCCCAGCCGGGGACAGCAAGTCCTCCATGTGGCCTGCCCAGTGTTTCCTTTGCAGACTGACGGCCATGCCCCTGCCCCAACAATCGTGTCCCTGGCACATGCACACGCAGTGACTCCCTCACCCGGTTCCAGCAATTGACCCCTATGGTTCAACCTGTGGCACCTGGCCCCCAGGTGCCCCTTCCCACAACCCAGGAACATCACCCTAGACTCACCGCTGCGTATCTTCCGACGTCGCCCCGGCCACGTCACAATGCACACCCAGGTGCGCCCCTGACACATCACAGTGCATACTCCTGGCCACGTCACCAAGACCACGCCACTGAGGCCACGCCTTGGCTGCGTCACAAGGGCGTATCGGATAAGCCACAACGCACGCCTCAGCTGACAGCGCAGTCTGCTGCCGGTCGCCGCCAGAGGGTTCATCGCCGTGAGACTAGACGCAGCCCCAGAGCCCGTACACCACCACAGCTGCATACTCACCTACACCCTGGTTTTGGACCACCTTCAAGTCAGCTCTCCTACCCGGAGGCTGCTTGCCTGCTGGCGTTCACATGTGTAGTCCCCCTAGACCTACTGTAGTGCTTTGAGGACACCGGACAGGCCGAGGCAGGAGACCGCCAGGCCTGGGAATATCCTCGATCTTCTACCTTCTTCCACAGGTATGTATGAAGAGGTTCACCTGTCAGGGACAGGAAACCAACTGATGTGGGAGAGAGGTGCCACCCTCTTTATGTCTAGGTTTCCTGTCCCTGAAGGGCAGATCACCTCTCTCCCGTGGTGCTCTCATGGGAGACCGACTAAAGAACCATTTTACTTTCATCAGTCCACAAAGTGTTTTTTCTATTTCACTTTAGGCCAGTTTAAGTGTCTTTTGGCAACTTGTATCCATTTTTTTAAACAGTGGGACTTTGAAGGACTTTTTGCCAAGAGATTAGCTTCACACAGGCATCTGTCACAGTACATACAGGTAACTGGAGACTGTCTTTGATCATCCTGGAGCTGAGCCTTCACCATTCTTCCATCCATTTGAATAGAAGTCTTCCATATCTCTCTGGTTTGGATTTCCATTTTAAATCGGAGATCATTTTAGTTTAACAGCCTATTATTGTCTGACCTTTATAAGTTTTACCCTCTCCAATCAACGTTCACTGTTCTAAATAAGGTCTCAAACGACCTATATTTCTTAGGCTTTCAAGGAAAAATGCATATACAACATGTCCTGGCTTCACTCTTAACCCTTTCCCAACATTTGACATACTATTCCGCCCATGTGCCCTGGGCCTTAATGCCCATGGACGGGATAGGACGTCATAGCGATCAGCTACACTCACAGGGGGAGTGCAGCTGATCGTGGCCAGGTGTCAGCTGATTATCACAGCTGACACCCGGCACTATGTGCCAGGAGCAGTCACGGACCACTCATGGCACATTATTCCCTGGCACACTGCGATCAAACACATGATCGCAGTGTTCCGGGGGAATAGGGAAGTATTGCGCAAGGAGGGGGTTCACTGCGTGCTTACCAGAGACCCTCAGAACAACACGGTGTGATTGCATTGTTCCAAGGGCCTCCTCCCTGCAGACCCCCAGATCCAAGATGGCTGCAGGGAGGTGGTTTGTCAGTGCCTGCTGAAAGCAAGCACTGAGAAGCCTCCTACACTGCCTGTCAGATCGCTGTTCTGACAGTGCTGTGCAAAGTGTCAGATCAGCGATCTGACTTTACACAGTGATGTCCCACCCTGGGATAATGTAAAAATAAAGCATTGTTTTTTGCCTTGTAGTTTTTATCATCATACTGCCAAACAAAAAATGCAATAACACACGATCAAAAAGACGGATATAAATAAACGTGGTCCCGCTGAAAATGTCATCTTGTCCCGCAAAAGACGAGCCACCATACAGCATCATTAGTGAAAAAAAGTTATAGCTCGGAGAATAAAGCAATGCAAAAATAATTTAATTGTTATTGTATAAAAGCACCAAAACATTAAAAAAAAAAAAAGTGAGGCATCGCTGTAATCGTACTAACCCAAAGAATAAAACTGCTTTATCAATTTTACCAACCTTATATCGGCCATTAGTTCAGAGATGGAAGGCTCACTTAAAGCATTGTTGGAAAAAGGGTTGGAAGAATCCCCCTAGTTCTACGTCAGGTTCTTCCTCAGCCTTATCCCAGACCGAACACAAATCCCCCTCCCACTCCTCAGACAGTGACACGGACAGGGGGGGGGGGGGGGGGGTCAAACCATGTTTCCCAGTAGAAGACACGGATGCTCTACTCAAGGCCATCAGGGCACCGATGGGCCTACAGGAGGAAAAACTGGCTAAGTCCTTGGAGGTTGTCATTTTTGGGGGACTACAAGATCGGAAAAAACGGATCTTTCCAGTCAATGAAAAGGTCCAGGCACTCATCGAGAGAGAGTGGAGGAAACCCGAGAAGTCAGGGGCTCTTCCCTCCTCCTCTGAGAGGCGGTACCCCTTTGAGCATAAGGACACAGAAATATGCGACAAAGTCCCAAAGATTGACACAGCGGTGTCCAGGTCATCCAAGAAATTGGCTCTGCTCTTGGAAGACTCAGGGGTTCTTAGGGACCCGCTAGATAAAAAAAAAAAAAAAAAAAACGGATTCCTACTTAAGACATGCATGGGAAGCAACAGCAGGAGGATTGAAGCCCGTAATAGCTGGCACTTGCATGGCCTATTCCCTAATGGTTTGGCTGCAGCAATTAGAAGAGAGACTAGCGTCAAAAGTCTCAAGAGAAAAAATACTGGCAGATATGTATCTTCTGGACAGCACAGCAGCTTTTTTGGCAGACACCTCTGCTGACTATGAGGTTGACAGCTAGGGCGGCAGGATTATCAAACGCCACCAGACACGCGTTGTGGCTTAAAGGCTGCCCAGGTGATCTACAGTCTAAAGCTAAACTGTGCTCTGTCCCATGCGATGGTCGGTTTTTATTCGGAAAAAACCTAGATGACATCTTGGAGAAAGCAAGTGACAGAAAAAAAAAAAAAAAAGACTTTCCCAGGTTTCCAGCAGATCAAAAGGAGGCTGCCCTTTCGGAGAGGAAAATTCAACAGGGGCCGTCCTCCGACGGATAGAAGGAGATGCGAAGACAAAAAGAAAAAGGAGTCCGGATTTATGTTTGGTGGAGGCACCTCCACTTCAAAGAAATCCCCACAATGATGCCAGTATTCCAGTAGGGGGGAGATTGGTGCTCATCTCTCAGGCCTGGGAAGACATCTCTTCCAATACCTGGATCCCAAGCATCGTAAGAGAAGGCCTGAAGATTTACGCCAGCCGAAAAGAGCGTTTGCCTTCCTGATAGGGGTAATGACAATCGAAGAACAGTTGGCCTTAGAATCAGAAATCCTGAGCCTGCTGGACAAGCAGGTTCTTTCCGAAGGCCCAAGCATACCGGAGGGAACAGGGTTCTACTCGCCCCTCTTCCTGATCAAAAAAAAAAAAACCAGACCAGTTGTTCAGAACAATTAAACGGCCTCAAAGGCCTCAATCAGTGGATAAAAATCAGACCTTCAAGATGGAATCGGTAGCTACAGCCATAAAACTGCTACATCACGATTGTTTTATGGCCGTAGTCGATTTAGAAGATGCATACTATCACATCCCCATCCACCTTGATTATCAAAAATATTTGAGAGTGGCTCTCTATATCCAGGACATTCTCAGGCATTTTCAATTCAGAGGCCTTCCATTTGGGATATCCATAGCCCCGAGAGTTTTTACCAAAGTCGTAGTGGATATGACAGCCATCCTCCGAATTCACAACACAATCATAATACCCTATCTGGACGATTTCCTAATAGTGGGAAGCCCAGAAGACCACTGTACAGTACAGTTGAGACGGGTGACCGACGCCCTACAGATACTGGGGGGGATGGTAAATGTCAAAAAATCAAGACTACAGCCCCTAAAAAAAAAATAGACCTTCCTAGGGTTTATCCTGGGTTCAGATCAACAAGCCTGTCTACTACCAGATACCAAAATAGAGAAGGTGGAGAATGTGACCTTGACTGCCCGAGACCAACCTCACATGACCCTGAGGAACGCGATGTCCTTGCTAGGTACCCTGACATCCTGTATCCTGGCGGTCAGGTGGGTACAACTTCACACACGACAGCTTTAAGGGGAGGTTCTGTCAGCACAAAGATCGCTGAGAGGGTGTTTAGAAGGAAGACTGGAGCTTTCCTTAGAGGTCAGGGACTCAACTGATGGTTAGACAGGACAAACTTGGCATTAGGGATGCCATGGGACAGATCGGCAACCGACAATTCTGACAGACGCGTGCTCCTCAAGCTGGGGGGCACACCTAAGGGGTCATATGGCCCAGGCATCCTCAAGAAAAGGGCACATCTTCCAACTTGAGAGAACTGTGGGCAGTGAGCAAAGCCCTAAGAGACTTTATTCATAGTAATTAAGGTTGAAGCATATCACGATTGTTTTATGGCCGTAGATGGAGACTTTAAGTCCATCTAGTTCAACCCATATCCTATCCTAACTTGCCCTAACATGTTGATCCAGAGGAAGGCAAAAAAACCCCATGTGGCAAACAGTAAGCTTCACATTGGGGAAAAAAATTCCTTCCCGACTCCACATACGGCAATCAGACTAGCTCCCTGGATCAACGCAACACTAAGGAAACTAGTGTATATACCCTGTAATATTATACTTTTCAAGAAAGGCATCCAGTCCCCTCTTAAATTTTAGTAGGGAATCACTCATTACAACATCATATGGCAGAAAGTTCCATAGTCTCACTGCTCTTACAGTAAAGAATCCACGTCTGTTATGCTTAAACCTTTCCTCCAGACGTGGAGGATGCCCCCTTGTCCCCATCACAGGTCTAAGAGTAAAAAGATTAGAAAGGTCTTGGTATTGTCCCCGCATATATTTATACATTGTAATAAGATCACCCCTAAGCCTTCGATTCTCCAAGCTAAATAACCCCAAGTGTAATAACCTGTCTTGGTATTGCAGACCCCCCAGTTCCCTAATAACCTTGGTCGCTCTTCTCTGCACCCGTTCCAGTTCAGCTATGTCTTTCTTATACACCGGAGACCAGAACTGTACACAGTATTCTAAGTGTGGTCACACTAGTGACTTATGTAGAGGTAAAATTATGTTCTCCTCCTGAGCATCTATGCCTCTTTTAATGCATCCCATTTTATTTGCCTTTGCAGCAGCTGCCTGACACTGGCCACTAAATGTGAGTTTGTCGTCCACCCATACACCCAGGTCTTTTTCAGTGACAGTTTTGCCCAGTGTTTTACAATTAAGCACATAATTATACATCTTGTTCGTTCTACCCAAGTGCATGACCTTACATTTATCCCCATTAAAGCTCATTTGCCATTTATCAGCCCAAGCTTCTAGTTTACATAAATCCTCCTGTAATATAAAATTGTCCTCCATTGTATTGATTACCCTGCAGAGTTTAGTGTCATCTGCAGATATTGAAGTTCTACTCTCTATGCCCCTTACAAGGTCATTAATAAATATATGTTAAAAAGGGGGCCCAAAACTGACCCCTGTGGTACCCCACTGCTAACCGTGACCAGTCCGAGTGTGCTCCATTAATAACCACCCTTTGTTTCCTATCCCTGAGCCAGCTCTTAACCCACCTACACATATTTTACCCTATCCCCATTGTTCTCATTTTATGTATCAACCTTTTGTGTGGCATTCCCCTCCTCAGTGGCAGCAATGTCCGGATCATATCGGACAACAAAGTAACAGTGGCATACATCAATCACCAGGGGGGGTACAAGATCACACTCCCTAATGAAGGCAGCCAGCGACATTTTTCACAGAGCAGAACAGCACCTACTCTCTCTAGCAGCATTGCACATAAAGGGGGCAGAAAATATAGAGGCCAATTTTGCGAGCTGCAATACACTGAAGCAAGGGGAATGGGCTCTAAATCAGCCAAATTATTTTTTGAAAAACGGACCATGGGGGGGAACCAGTGATAGACCTCTTCACCAACAAGAACAAGAGGCAAGTGGAGAGATTCTGCTCACTAAACCCAAGGGAAAAGCCATGGGCGGTGGACTCCATGCAGATTCCGTGGGACTTGAGGCTAGCCTATGCGTTCCCCCCAGTGGCTCTGATCCCAACACTAGTCAGAAAGATCAGGAACGATCAAGCCAGGGTGATCCTAATGGCCCCATTCTGGCCCAAAGGGCCCTGGTTCTCTCTGCTGCGAATGATGTCCCTCTCAGATCCATGGGTTCTGCTGGAAATCCTGGACCTACTAGCTCAAGGTCTAATATTCCACGCTCAGGTCAAAGGATTCCATCTTATGGTGTGGAATTTGAAAGGTCACTTCTAATGGATAGAGGGTTCTCTCCCAGGTTGGTGGCCACCCTGCTAAAAAGTAAGAAGCCAGTGACAACTAATATCTATGGCAGAAAATGGAATAAATTCCTGCAGTTCCTAGGTAAGCCATTAGGGCAAGAGTCCCCAATTAGTGCCATCTGGGAGTTTTTACAATCAGGATTACAGCTGGGTTTAGCAGTAAACACTTAAAGTGCAAGTATCCGCACTGGGTGCGCTTTATAACTGCAACTTGGCAGCAAACAGATGGGTAGCTAGATTTATTAAATCCTGCCATAGGTTTAGACCTCTCCCAATACCTAGAATAGCCCCTTGGGATCTAAACCTGGTACTAGAGGCCCTCACAAAAGAACCATATATGAGCCTATACAACTACCCATAAAATATCTTACCCTAAAACGATTATTTTAGTGGCCCTTACATCGGCCCGTAGAGAAAGTTACTTGCAGGCTCTCAGTAAATCCACCCTATACACAAGTTTTTCAGGACAAGGTGGTATTAAAAACAGACCCTGCTTATCTACCTAAGGTAGTATCAGATTTTCATCAAGGTCAGGAGATTGTCCTTCCATCCTTTTGCAAAAATCCAAAAAATCCAGGGGAGGAAAAATTCCACAATTTGGATGTTGAGAGCCCTGCTAGAATATATATCTGTCACTAGCCAGTGGAGGAGGTCCCAGTCCCTTTTTGTAGCCTTTCAGGGTGCCAGGAAGGGCTATGGAGTATCAAAAGGGACTATCACCAGATGGATTAGGGAGGCCATTAGTATAGCCTACTCAGCTAGTGGCATTCCAATTCCTGACAGCATCAAGGCTCAATCCCACCAGAGCCGTGGCGACCTCCTGGGTGGAAAAGGCAGAGGTATCGATTGATCAAATTTGTAAGGCCGCTACCTGGGCCTCACCCTCAACCTTATTTAAACACTATAGAATAAATCTATCCTCCGCTGACAACCTTTGGTAGAAGGGTGCTGCAAGCGGTGATCCCACCCTAAGGTGTTTCAAAGTCTCCAAAAATCTCTCAGGTGTGCTGTCATGGGTGAAGGGAAGACCACCATGGTTACTTACCAGTAGCAGTTTTTTCCAGAACCCATGACAGCACCCATATATTCCCCCCCCCCCCCTTTTCACCGTATGGGTGTGCACGTTAATAGGGTGCAATTGTGTGATGTGGTGTTGGATAAACATGTAACTAACCGGGAAGTCCTCTCAATGCTCTGTAACCAACTGAAGCAGGGGAGAGGTGCCGCCCCTTATATCTCAGTAGGTTCCTGTCCTGGCAGGGCAGATCCCTCTCAGGTGTGCTATCATGGGTTCCAGAAAAACCAGCTACCGGAAGTAACCATGGTGGGTTTTTTTTTTTTTTTTATACATTCAAAAAATTCCTGTGAAGCACCTCAAGGGTTAATAAACTTCTTGAATGTGGGAAATATTTAAGTATTTTGTGTGCCATATCTGTGATTTAAGGGTATGAAAATTTAAAGTTGGAAAATTTCAAAATTTGCCAAATTTCCGTTTTATTTTTTCACAAATAAACACCAAGTTACATCAAAGAAATTTTATCACTAATATGAAGTACAATATGTCACGAGAAAACTGTCAGAATCACTGGGATCCATGGAAGCGTTCGAGTTATTACCTCATAAAGGGACAGGACAGAGTTGTAAAAATTGGCCTGGTCATTAATGTGCAAACCACCCTTGGGGGAGTTAAAGGGCCACCTGATTCACACATGTTTCTTCACAGAATGATTGACCTCAATAACTGAACACCCTACTGATATTTTTAATACACTCCCCTTTCAAATATTATTCTAATACACAAATGTAACATGCAGATCATGAATGCAGAAATCTGGTGATTGTCTTAGAATATTCTGCATCAACTGGTAAATTGTTTGTGTGGTAGTATGATTTTAGTATAAATCAGTGATGAATGGTCATATTGGACTGCTATTATTCTGAACATTACTGTATACTTTTTTTTTTTTTAAAGTCAACACTTTCAGCTTTTTTCTGGTACAAAAATTTCATACTGGAGTTGGTGGCATTTTCCCCTAAAGCAGTGTCTGGGGCCCATGAAGGTTATTTTTCTTCCTATATCAACTCCACATGAAATTTGAATCTAAATTAAATTGTGGCACCCAGCTATCTGGTCATAAAAGGCCTTTGCTTAGGAAACTTCATGAATTGTGATGAACATTTGCACAAAATCCAAATAATCAACTTTAGCCTTCATGTGCCTGCCAAAGCTAGTATGGCAGCGTACAGTCTTCCCCATGTATCCTATGTGGAAGAAGTGTTTGTAGAGGAAGAGGCCCATTTAATATAACCAACTAGCCACATATGGGGAGAGGACAGCCTAAATACTGATGGGGAAGTGATGTGGTCGCAGGGTGTGGGCACGAGTGTGTGGTTGGCAGCAACCTCCTAAGAAAGTTTCCACCCATGAACCAGGCAGTGGCCCAAGATTGAGGCTGTGACAGATCTGAGCCCTGGGCTGTGTTTAGAGGGCTGACCATACTTCCATTTTTAATGACACCTCACCACTTATCCATCCACTACTCGCCAACCATTATCTCCAGAAGACGAGCAGTGACCTGGATCACATTGTGCAGAAAAATCAGAATTCACATCTGTCAGCAGTTAACAGTATCAGAGGCCAGCAACAACATTGCGCTAGTACAGTAGAGTGGGATCCTCTTGCAGGAGTTTTACAGAACCTGCAGATCCTCCTTTATGTAGATCAGAACTAATTAAATAAATCAAAAATTAATTCTGTGCATATTCAGACACGTTTAAAAACTGGTTTTATTGGTGTGTGGAGTAGTCATGCTGGCACCAACATAGAGTATAAAGACAATGCTTGTACAATCGAGGCAGGAGATCCAAAAATCACAATCTCACTTAAAACATTCATATACAAACCAAACAACCAGGACTAAAAAGAACCTCACATGCCAAGCAAACCTGCTGAACTCCCTTCCTCCAGTCCTGATCCAGGAAAGGGGAGGCCGTCAGCCTAGTTACCACCCACATAAGTGACTGACTCCAACCCTGCTTAGTCTTTATGTAAAGTGATTCATTGAGTTTACACAATTCAATTATTTTCATGAAAGAAAAATATATCTACAACATTAAAAAAAAAAAAGCACATTACCCATTATTCCCAGCACATATTAAGCCATAGGGAACTAGAAAACCCAACATAGAGGTGATCTCATTTGTGTCCAGTCACACTGTGGTATAGTTCCTCAAGGGTGTGGTCGCCAAAAAAACCACCTACCATACCTACATTACCATATCATTCCAGCATGAACTGAGCTTTTTGGTACTTGGTAATGTCTGTTACCCAGAATCCTTCAGTCCAGCATTGGTGACTCAGTCCTGGTTGTACCATGACATTTAAGTGCACAGGGGCATCAGCACAAGAACTAGGAAGGTCCCTTTGGCACTTTTAGAGTAATGGGAAGACAGTCAGGATTTATATAAGGCACTTGAAACACAAGAGGAAGAATGGCACCAAATGCCATGCAAGGATTGCAATACTGTGTCCATTCAGCACCACAATCAACCATGAGGCTCTGGTGCTCCACCTAGTAATGGAGTAGAGAGTGCAGAAGTCTTAGCTTTGTATAAAAAGGATTAATAAATAGGAGACTATTCCATACAGTCCTTTGGATAATTTTTCTTCTTTAATAAAAGTCCTTTGGTATCAGTCATTACCTCTTTACCAATCCAAGCCATCCTCTTGGAAAGAAAGTTGGGGGCTGTTCTCACTGTAAAACTGTGAATACCAGCGGCGGTGTTTCTGGATGGCAGAGTCCTCCTTCACCAGAAGTGGCTTCGAAATATATTTCTTGTTGTTCCAGACCATCACATCCCGCTCAAACTGAAAGATAACCAATTAGTCAAAGCGATAACACTAGAACATACTGCTCTTCTACCCTACATATCACAATGCCAGTACAAGTAGTCTGCATAATGGCAGGCACTGGGATGCCAGGAACCATTCCCACTTGTAGGAGTCCCATGAATCAAGAACCCTCATGGCACCTACCTGAATGCACTCAGCCTTCAGAATAAACTTGGGGACGATGGAAGGGATATTCCTCTGGTAGTAGATGCTGTGGGATACCTTCTGTAGCAGGGGTTCCACAGGCGTTACACCCTGCAAAATAATCCCTTGGCCAAGGAAGGCATGAGAGAAGTGTAAGAACACAATACCAGGACCGACCTGTGGAGGTGAAGCAGAGGCTGTGAGCGAGAAGAAAGGCTGCTGGATGGTAAGAGGGGCACAGACCAATCACACATTTACCCAATCAAAAAAAATAAACACTGTACAAGCCATCACGTTACAGAGCCAAGCCACTGGTCAAAACTAGTGCAAAACGCACGTCGGGGAGCCTGCCGCCTTCAGGTTTATTTAACCCATTATTAGCACAAACATGGACTTCTATTATCAGGCAGCTACTGCATTTCCTTGCACTTTATATCTCTCTTGTATCAGCCACCTTATTTGCACATGCACTTTATAGTAGTAATTGCTGATATGCTGTGACTTGCTGGAATTTGCCGTCTATATATTTAATTGGCATCTGCCCCTTTTTTATAATTGAAAATAGCTTACTCACTGATAACGGTGTTTCTCGGAACCCATGGACAGCACCACGGAGAGGGGGGATCCGCCCATCCTGGACAGGAACCTACAGATAAAAAGGGTGGTACCTCCCCTCCTCCTTCAGTTGGTTACAGAGCATCAGAGGGTCTCCAGATTAAACAGAAGTATATACACAACATATTGCTTATCAAGAAGCACTGTGCCTAAACGGAAACACTCCACAGACAGTAAAACGTGCTCACCACACTCGTGAAGGGGAGGAATAAGCGGATGCTTTCATGGGTTCCGAGAAACAGTTATCGGTGAGCAACTAAGCTATTCTCTCACCCATGACAGCACCACGGAGAGAATTACAGAGATTGGTAGCTTAGGGAGGGACCACCGCCTAAAGGACCCTTCTCCCGAAGGTCAGGTCAGACAGAGGCTAGCTCTAAATGATAGTGTCTGAAAAGAGGTAGAAGGTGTTGGCCGCGTGGCCCCCTTACAGATCTGTTCTATCGATACCTCGGATCCTTCAGTCCCCGAGGTCGCTACTGCTCCTGTGGGATGAGCTCTCAACCCCTCCAGAATGGTAGTCCCACTGGATGTATATGCCAATCGCATCCCTTATCCATCTTACCAGGGTACTCTTAGATGCTTTCAGTCCCCTCCGAGGTCCCTGGAAACACACAAACAGAGAGCCTTCCTTCCTACATCCTTTGGTGGCCTCTAAATACTGAACTAGGCACCTCTTCACATCTAGGGTGTGAAATCTTTCTTCTCCCCTATTCCTGGGATTTGGGTAGACGGAAGGAAGGACAACCTCTTGGGACCTATGAAAAATGTGATGCCACTATAGGTAGATATGCTGGGTCAGGCTTCAAGATGACTATCTTCTAGAATTTTGGTCAACGGTGGCACTGTTGATAGAGCCTGAATATCGCTTACCTTGTGAGATGATGCTAGCACCACTAGAAGCACAGTTTTAAAAAAAAGATATTAAGGGGAGCTGACTGGAAATGTTCAAATGGGGCACCTGTTAGTACGAGTTTTGGGTCCCATGATGGTAATTTCAGGCTAACTAATGGCCTAGACCTGGTTACGGCCCTGATAAACCGTGCTACCCAGGGAATTGCCTGCCACATCCTGGTTATAAAAGGCATCTAAGGCCGATACCTGTACTTTCAGTGTGTTAACCACCAGCCCCTGCTCTAAGCCCCTCTGTAGAAATTCAAGAATTTTGTCAATCTGGATTCCATCCTGGACCCTGGAGGTGGACAGAAACTTCCTTCAAGCTCTCCCATAGGCTCTTGTGACCGGTTTCCTACTCTTTTGTAGTGTAGAAACTAGGCTTTCAGAGAAAACCCCTTTCCCTCAGCAGTGCCCTTTCAAATTCCATGTGTTAAATGGAGGTTCACTGCTCGAGAGTGTAACACTGGTCTCTGAGACAGTAGGTCTGGGAGATCTGGTTTGACCCAAGGGTCGGTTATTGAGAGCATTCTCAGCCAGAAGAACCAAGTTCTTTTTGGCCAGAAGGGAGCCATTAGTATCATTCTCACTCCGTCCTCTCTGACTTTCCTTATGACTGCCGGAATGAGAATGATCGGGGGAAAGGCATACATAAGGCTGTGTCCACGGGAGCATAAGAGCGTCCAGCACCCAAGGATTCCCCTTGGGGTCTAGGGAACGAAGAAAGGTTTCACTTTGTTTTTGTAGTTGGCATACAGATCTATGTCTGGGGTTCCCCACATTTCTACAATCTGCAGAAAAAAAAAAGGACTGTTTTAGGACCCATTCTCCCTGGCATAATATGGTGCGACTCAGAAGGTCTGCTCTCCAGTTCTCTGTTCCCTGTATGTGCAGTGCCGAGAGAGATACTCGGATAGGGTGAGGATTTTGGAAGACATGTTCATTAGGGCTCGGGACCTGGTTCTTCCCTGATTTATATAAGCCACCATCACCTGATTGTCCGAAAATATGCGGACATGATGACCTCACAGCACGGGTAGGAAGTGTGTTAAGGTGTAGCCTACTGCCCAAGTTC